>NC_058085.1:138612894-138886163 GCF_014858855.1 Bufo gargarizans | reverse complement strand
AGACCCCTGCGCACAGAATGGGACTGAGTATGACAGGAAGGGGACATCTCTCCTCTCTCTCTAAGACGCCTGTCAATACGAACGGCCTGAGACATAGCAGAGTCCAAAGAAATAGGCCTCTCATGAAAGGCAAATGCATCTTTCAATCCCTCTGAAAGACCATGGCAAAATTGACTTCGGAGTGCAGCATCATTCCAACCAGTATCAACTGCCCATCTCCGAAATTCTGAGCAGTATATTTCTGCGGATTGTTTACCCTGGCATAATAGACGTAGTCTAGACTCAGCCAGAGCAATACGATCCGGATCATCATATATCTGACCCAGGGCTAAAAAGAATTCATCCACTGAACGGAGAGGCCGTGCCCCCTCCGGCAGCGAAAAGGCCCAGGACTGAGCGTTACCCCTGAGCAGCGATATAATGATCCCCACCCTCCGTTCCTCATCACCAGAGGAATGGGGAAGAAGGCGAAAATGGAGTTTGCAAGCCTCTCTAAAACGCACAAAATTCTCACTACCCCCGGAGAACGTATCCGGGAGCGAGATCTTAGGCTCAGAACAAACTCCATGAACGCAAGCTGAACCGTTCACTTGAAGCTGAGAAAAAGTCTTACGGAGATCAGCTACCTCCAATGAAAGACCCTGGAAGCGTTCAGCCAAAAGTGAAACCGGATCCATGCTTGAGACGGTTTTGGCGGCTTATAATGTCACGGACGGTGTACAGGAAACAAGACAAAGCAACATGCATATATGACTGAGTGGATCCAAAGCTAAGGAACCAAAAGGGGGACCCCTGCACAAGACCTGAGACTTTCCCTGGCTGCTCAGCCTATGCAAAGATCCCAGAGGTGGAAGGTTGCATATCCACGTACCTCGACTATATAACCCTACAATAGTGAGGGGACACGACCACCGGCTCCCTACACCAGACACGGAGGGAGTCAGGGTCACCTGGGATCCAGCAAACAGAAAATAACAGATAAATGTTCAGCACTTAACTTAGTAGCAGACAGGAAAAAAAGATCAGCATGCGCACACACACTCCAGGAAGTAGTATAAGCCGCCCAGTAATGCATTATGGGGCGGAATTTAAAGGGATGCAATCAGTCCAACTCCATGACAGCTGAGAGAGGCTAACGAGACGAGGAACTGAACAGCACAACAAAGAGAACTCAAGGAGGAGGTTCTGAAAGGCCTCTGTCAGAGCTTCTCAGCTGTCTGGTTGTGACAGTGGGAGGACAGTTCTGAATGGACATGTTGTTCAAGTAGCTTTGAGGCATATGGAATAAGTGATATGGGGCGATAACTGGACAAGGAAGATGGGTCAAGTGAAGGCTTTTTGAGGATGGGTGTAATGGTAGCATGTTTAAAAGCAGAGGGGAAGACACCAGGGTTTAGTGATAGATTGAAGAGATGAGTTAGGGCTGGGATAAACACTGCGCTGAGGTTAGGAATGAGGTGGGATGGGATCGAGTCAAGTGCACAGGTGGTGAGATGTGATCTGGAGAGTAGAGTGGAGAGTTTTTCTTCTGTAATGGTGGAGAAGCGGGTTTTGGGAGGGAGAGGACCGAGCAGTTGTGTATTCCACAATTTTATTCCACATTTTTATGTTATATGTGTTTTTTATCATGAAATTAAGAAAACCGCTGCCATTGTGATGGAACGCTTGGTATTGTAAGGGTGCCTCCACACGTTCAGGCTTTTTGATGCAGTATTTGAAGCCAAAATCAGGCGTGGATCATAACAGGATGGAAAGAATTAAGGGCATATACAACTGCTCCACTTTTTTTCAATCCACTCCTGGATTTGTAAAAGTCCAGCAATGCAGATAGCGAGCTTATACTAAGACGGGGTATTAATGTGTATCAATAGTTAGTCCAGCAGAAGTACCCTGTTTATTCATTAAGTAACTAAATTTAATAGGTAATTTCAGAATTTACATATACACAGACCAAACAGTTCTATGCAAATGATCCATGTAGAGGCCAAAATATGAATACCTAAGATACAGGTATACACGGCGGGAGGCCGGGGAAGGTTATCCCTAGCACTGATTCCCTAATCTGGTCCTCTGCCCAGGGACGTCTCCTGATGGTGGGGGCGCCCTGTCCCCGTACCTACACTCCAACTCCTAACTATCCCTGGTGAGGTGAGTGGTGGAGTGGGACGATATAAGTGGTGTCTAACATGGATAACATGCACAGATAGAAAGGATTAGTTGCAAAGGTGTCCACTGTATACTGCCCTCGTGGCATAACCAGGAGGTACAGGGCACACCTAGAAGATAAAATATACAAACAAAATGCACAATTAGGTATAGGTATATTAAGATAAGTATAGATAACCTACAAACCCCGACGCGTTTCACCCATACGGAGGGTTCATCAGGGGGTTACGTGTAGTAGGTATGCAAAGATAACGGGACCATTGCCAATGGTTATGGCCGCCCCAGTTCAGTGATGCGTGTGTGCATATATAACAGGAATAAACAATCCTTTATGACACTGCAGACCCACAGTAATGAAACAATTGCCTAAATGGCAGTTTACATACGTTTTTGGCAGCGTGGTGAGTGAACTCGACTACTAACATGCACACTGAGGTAGGCAATAAGATATTGCAAACTAGGTCGTTCCTGAGGAGGCTCATAGATAAGAGCATATATAACTGGCTGAAGTGCAGCACGAAAGGTATACGTGCCCCAGTTTTTAGTCACCCAGGATGCCGGGCTAACCACCCAGAGGATACATGGTGTGGTCAGTGGTGTGGAATGATGGGTCTGAGGTCTAATTGTGCATTTTGTTTGTATATTTTATCTTCTAGGTGTGCCCTGTACCTCCTGGTTATGCCACGAGGGCAGTATACAGTGGACACCTCCACTCCTGGATTTGGCTTCAAAAATAGTATAAAAAAACCTGAACATGTGGCAGCCCCCTTAGGTATTAGTCCGCCAACTCACCTCACCCCTTACCCAAGCTGACTGGTTCTACCCACCCACTCCCACACCAAACACAAACAGCGAGTTGGATTAACTTGACCATATTATTAAGAAAGTATAGACAAAAAAATTCTAAACAATGCAAAGATGTATTAAAGGAGTATTCCATACCTCCCAACTTTTGAAAATCGCAAAGAGGGACAATATGGTCGGCACGCATCACGGCAGTAGTTTTTATACTAGGCCACGCCTCTAACTCCTCCCAAAGCATAATTAATTTCCCAGGTCAAAAAGAGGGACATTTAAAGATCAAACAGAGAACCTAATCATAGAACCCAAAATTACAAACCTACCAGACAAGATATAAGAAGACTAGAGAAAGCAACATGTATAAACCAGGAATATTAGGGAGGGAGGGCAGAAGAGTCATACTGCACTAACTGACCAGGAGGCCAGAGAAGGATATATGACTGAATCCACCCCTATTTTTTACCATCTGGCCTTCCCCCCATAGCTTTCAGTCGTGGCCCAAAACAATCTACACTTGTAGGAGTCCCATTCATGTGCAGCTTTTGATCCATTCCAATTACCAGAGACGGACTGGCCATAGACTCTACAGGGAAATTTCCTGATGGGCTGATGCCTCTTGAAGCCACTGAAGCCCTGCTCATGGCGGCCAGCCAGGTACATAAAGATCTGATATTCTCGGCATCAATTAATTTAGGAGCATTAGGCACTTATGCACCTGGCCAGCAGGTGTCCTCCTGAACTCAACTGTATTGCTGTCCTCAGGACGATAATACAGTTTCATATTGTGGTGTCGGTGGCAGTATTTTGTACTTCTAGGGAGGAATTTTGTGCTGCCACTATGGTATTGCTGGCCCCACCTACTTCTGTTGCCCCTTCCTACATATGTTGGCCCTGCCTACTTGTGTTGCCCCCCTTCTGTCAATTTAAAACCACAAACAACATGGGGCCACTTTTATTTTTTTTATCCAGGGCCACTTTAAGTTCCCAGGCCACCAATGCCAATGTCACAACCAGACAGCTGAGAAGCTCTGACAGAGGCCTTTCAGAACTTCCTCCTTGAGTTCTCTTTGTTGTGCTGTTCAGTTCCTCATCTCGTTAGCCTCTCTCAGATGTCGTGGAGTTGGACTGATTGCATCCCTTTAAATTCCGCCCCATAATGCATTACTGGGCGGCTTATACTTCTTCCTGGAGTGTGTGTGCATGCTGATCTTGTTTTCCAGTCTGCTACAAAAGTTAAGTGCTGAACATTTATCTGTTATTTTCTGTTTGCTGGATCCCAGGTGACCCTGACTCCCTCCGTGTCTGGTGTAGGGAGCTGGTGGTCATGTCCCCTCACTATTGTAGGGTGTTCAGGGGTTATATAGTCGAGGTACGTGGCTATGCAACCTTCCACCTCTGGGATCGTTGCATAGGCTGAGCAGCCAGGGAAAGTCTCAGGTCTTGTGCAGGGGTCTCCCTTTTAGTTCCTTAGCTTTGGATCCACTCAGTCATATATGCATGTTGCTTTGTCTTGTTTCCTGTACACCGTCCGTGACATTCAGTCATATATGCATGTTGCTTTGTCTTGCTTCCTGTACACCGTCCGTGACAGCCAATTACCAATAAACCACTTTGTGGGGGTTTTTTTTGCTTAAAAAGCCGCACATGAACAGGGGTGGATTAAGTGCATGTTAGGCCCAGGGCTGTCTACCCAACTTGGGCCCCTCCCTCCATTTTAGTTTATTTTTAATTTTATTTTTATTTTTTATTTTTTTTATAAAGAGGCTGCGGTGCTTCGTGAGAGCCACAGTCTCTTTCTAGGCATTTTGACCTCTTCAGACTGAAAAAATACCCCAAATTGGCTCCTAAATGGAAAAATGTGGTCGCCAAATTTAAAATACATATAATTATAATAAAAAAAAGACTTGTAGGAGAATACAGCACCACATACCTCTTACATCCAGGGACATCTCCTCTCATGTAGACCTTCTCTTTCCTCTTCTCCACCGTTTGACCCAGACCGCCATGAAAAATTATTTCAGCCACATCTCGTCTCGACAGAGTTTGTAAAACAGAAACGTTAGATTTCTAAACTTTTCCATCAACCTCCCCATCCTGGTGTCCCAACAATGTCAATGCTGCTACTCCCAATACTGTGCCTGTGGTGCTCCCCAATGCCCCAGGTACTATACTGGTGAAAAAATAGTGACCCCAGTAGACATAATTGGCGTCATTTATCAAACTGATGTCAAGCTGAACTGGATTTCCAAAAGAGCTGTCAAAAATGAATGGTGGAATCCGATTGGCTACTTTACACCAGTTTGATAAATTACCCCAAATGTCCCTATAGTGTCTACAGCAGTTATAATGTCCCCTAGAGTGCCCCCAGTAATAATAACATCCTATATTGAGCTCCAGGTAATAATCCCTGTATAGTGTCCCCCAAAATAATAGAATTGCCCTTACAGTGTCTCCCCAATAGCGACGCCCCCCACGCTGCCCCCATATAGTAATTTCCCCCACACTGCACCCACATAGTAATTTCCCCCACACTGCCCCATATAGTAATTTCTCCGAAACTGCCCATATAGTAATTTCCCTCACACTGCCCCCACATAGTAAGTTCCCCCACATTGCCTTAACACAGTAGTTTCCCCCACACTGCCCCACAATGTATATTCCACCACACTGCCCCACATAGTAATTTGAGCCCACATAGTAATCCCTCCTATAATAATTTGCCCCCACTTAGTAGTCCCTCCCATAATAATTTGGCCCCACACATAGTAATCTACCATAATAATTTGCCCCCACATAGTAATTTGCCCCTATACAGAAGCCCCAATATAGTAATTTCCCCCAATGTACTCGATGTCTCTTAACAAATATGTCCTCCTGTGTGTCCCCACCCCCCATGTCCCCCAAAGTAGTCTATTGTAATCCGCCATTGCACATGAAAAGTATTGCGAGATTCCTCCCTGCCTGTAGGGCTGCCCATACACATAGTGGTTTGTGCCACATGGCAAAAGCAGTGTGTGGTTTTTCTGAAAATAGACTTTTTTTATCTGGATTTTGGCCGTGTAGACAGCTGAAATTGTAATGTGTCTCACTAGTCCAAGTCAGTTGTCCAAAAACCACGTTGAAAAACCACTGCAATTTTCGGGACAACTGCAGCACTAACCACCACCGATGTACAGGCATCCTGACTCCTACAGCATAATTTGCACATAAATTGGCAGTTGAAAAATGTTGCTTTGATCTGCCCCACAGATTTCTCCCCTCCCCCTAACCAGGCCCACACATTTCCTGGATCTTCTCAACACTCTTGGATTCTGGGCCTTCTCCCCGATGTTCACTTTCCCCCAAGTGGTCTTAACTACATGACCATTGACACCAGAGTTATAACTTGAAGCTCTTGGGTCCAATTTAAAAATGTAAAACGGCCCCTATCAGCCATGCACCTTTCAAACTTTTGCCATTTCCTTATGTGGAAGATGGGGCCTCTGCATCCCCTAAGGCACCAGGTGTAACTGCTACCTCTGGTCTCCCTATAGCTACTCCCGTCATTGGCTCTCAAGACATAGAACCATTAGTTACAAGCCTGACAAATTTCACTTGAAATATAGCTACTGCAGCCAGCAGGTGGTAGCACAGCTCAGGAAGAGAATACGTATCATGGAAAGTAACTGCTACCTGCTCAAGAAGTCTCTACATAGAAGAATATGGTGTGGAGAAAGATAAATACTTTGTGTGGTTGTTTGGCAAAGACAGTTTATATGTGGCCATCTCTGTTACCGATGGAAAAGGGTTGCATGTACAGTGGATATAAAAAGTCTACACACCCCTGTTAAAATGTCAGGTTTCTGTGCTGTAAAAAAAAAGAGACAAAGATAAATAATTTCGGAACTTTTTCCACCTTTAATGTGACCTATAAACTGTACCATTCAATTGAAAAGCAAACTGAAATCTTTTAGGTTGAGGGAAGAAAACAAAAAAAAAATTAAAATAATGTGGTTGCATAAGTGGGGCTGTAGCTGTGTTCAGAATTAAGCAATCACATTCAAAATCATGTTAAATAGGAGTCAGCATACACCTGCCATCATTTAAAGTGCCTCTGATTAACCCCAAATAAAGTTCAGCTGCTCTAGTTGGTCTTTCCTGAAATTTTCTTAGTCGCATCCCACAGCAAAAGCCATGGTCCACAGAGAGCTTCCAAAGCATCAGAGGGATCTCATTGTTAAAAGGTGTCAGTCAATCTTATTGTTAAAAGGTGTCAGTCAGGAGCAGGGCTTTTTTTCTCAGAGAAAAGGTGGTGGAACTCACCCCCCCCTCCCCTCCCCTCCCCTCCCCTCCCCTAGCCACGCCCCTACCTACCCCTAGGACCACCCCCCTAAAACCGCCCCTTTAGAGAACAGGGATGCAAGTAAAAAATTTTGGGGGGGGGCTATAAAAGTAAATGTATGGCATTAAATAAAAAGCAATGCAGTAAAATGTGCAAAAAAAATTGGAATACTTACCAAACTCAGATTTTTCCCCATAGGAAAGCATTGATTCAATGCTTTCGTATTGGGTGATCTAAACTCAGCGTCCATTAGTGAGCCTCTGTTAGACGCAGTCCCCTCCAGGCCCCAGTATAGACTACAATTGAGGGCTAATGGGCCATGGAGAGGGGTCTTTCTAGCAGAGGCTATCTCAGTGTCCTTTAGAGAGTGTGTTCGAAAGAATCCCCTCCCATTAGAGACTACAATGGAGTCTAATGGGGCCTGGAGGGCGGTCTCTCCAACACTCTGGTTCCTATTCACAATATAGCAACACAACATAGCTCACTGATACCTAGGCCAAGTTGGCTCCTCTTACCTCAATTACGGTTGCTGGCTGGCAGGCTGTGGGCTTGCTGGCTGCGGCTGGCAGGCTTTGGGCCTGGCTGGCTGGCCTGTAATCCAGAGAGGGATTGTAGAAGCTATGTAAGTAGTCATAAAACTCTGTAAAAGGGCCTTTTGGACAGTGGATGATGGTTATTTGGAGGTTAGAGGGAGAATAACTATTGTGAAAGGACACATGTTTGGTCATAACTACTGTGAAGGGGCACATATCTGGGCATAACTACTGTGAAGGGGGCACATATCTGGGCATAACTACTGTGAAGGGGGGGGGGAGGCCCTTCACAGTAGTTATTAATCCCTTCCAGCAGTCCCCCCTTCAGTGAACGGGGGACTGCTGAAAGGGGTTAATAACTACTGTGAAGGGTCTAGCCGTCTGGGCAACCCCACAGATCAAAAGGTGCTTCAACAAAGTATTAGTCTAAGGGTGTGCACACTTATGCAACCATATATATATTTTTTTTTTTCTTCTTCCCTCTACCTAAAATATTTCAGTTTGTTTTTCAATTGAGTACCACATTAAAGGTGGAAAAAGTTCTGAAATGATTTATCTTTGTCTCATTTTTTTTTACATCACAGAAACCTGACATTTTAACAGGGGTGTGTAGACTTTTTATATCCACAGTACCTGCCCATGGTAACCAGTTAAATTGCATTTTTCACAAAAATCCTGAAAGCAATATATATGTAATTTGGGAGATATAAGAGCACATATCAGGCCATGCTGGATGCCCGAGAAGGTTGTATAAGGCTGTACTAGACTCTACAAGAGTGATCGCTAGATGATTGATACCCAACTGGCAGCTCAAGAGCAGCAGGGTTGCCAGACCAATTTTCTTTCTGGACAACTTTTTACCAACAAATTAGAAAACCATAATTAATTATAGAGCTCAGTATATTCATATCCACAGATTACTAGCAATTACCGTAAAATGATTATGATTCCATCACAATGACTCGTTTCAATACCATACAAAAAAAAATTACGGCACCATCAAATTTTGTTTCCCCACTGATGCTGGAAAAGAAGGAGTTTCCAGCAATTTACAGATGGCTAGGAACCCTGATACCAACCATGCATCTGGATTAGTGTAGAATTTAGTGCATATGTGTGTGCTTGTATGACTACCCCATGTCCTGGCTGACAATGGCCAAGGCTATGTATCCGGCAGGCTGTTCTGGCATAGTTAATGGGAAACTAGCCTTAGGCCTTTTTCACAAGAGCAAGTTTTCAGTCAGGGTGCGATGTGTGAAGCAAACCCATAGCATCCGGACTGAATCCTGATTCATTTATTTCAATAGGTCTGTGCACATGAGCGTAGTTTTTCACGCATAATTTCTGATATCAGAAAAATCGCTGAATGTTCTATGTTCAGCATTTTTCATGCAGCTCTTTTTCATAGAAATGAATGGGGCTTGTGTGAAAAATGAATTGCATCCAGATATAATGCATTCCGGATGCAATGCGTTTTTCACTGATGGTTGCTAGGAAATGTAGTTTGTAATTCTTTATTTTTTTTGTTAGTTTTTTTTCCGAGCATGAAAAACCCATCAAAAAATTATTGCACCCACGTAGAAAAAAAAATTAAACACTGAACACAGTCGCAGACAAAACTGAATGAACTTGAGTGCAAAACCTTCATTTTTTTCCTGGACAGATCCTGACACAAGGACTTTGGGCTCTTTCACACAAGCAAGTTTTCCAACCAGGATGCAATGCATCTAGCAAACACTGACCCATTCATTCCAATGGTTCTTTTTTTTTTCGCATCATCTTTGCGTTAAGGAGAAATCGTAGCATGTTCTATATTGTGCTTTTTTCACGAATGTCTAGCTCAAAAGAGGTGAATGAGGCTTGCGTGAAAAACGGAAGACATCTGGATGCAATGTGTTTTCACCAATAGTTGCTAGCAGATTGTTATGCTTCAGCTTTTCTTCACGTGCATGAAAAACACATGGCATCGGGATACAATCTGGACAGAAAAAACGCACACACTGTAAACAATCGCAGGCAAAACTGATTGAACTTGCGTGCCAAGCCATCAGTTTGTCCCTGAACACGTGAAGGAGGCCTTATTTTAAGCCTTCATAATGAAGTGAGTTGTCAGTCTCTGTCCTGTACTGTATATAGCGGATAGTTAAATATCTAAGGACGCCACTAGATGTCAGTAGAGCCGTAAAGTAACAGAAACCTGTCAACGTCAGAAACATAAAGGGTAGAGGATGGACGGTATCTCAAAGTTATCCCCAATCTATTAGAACGGTTGGGGTCCTACCGTTGGAACCCCCAACAATGATGAGAATGGGGACCGCAAACCCTGTGAAGACCCCCTGAAATGAACCAGTCAGGCATGCTCTATTCATTTCTATAAGAGTTCCGGAGATGGCTATGCACTGTACTTGACCACCTCCAAAACTTCCAAAGAAATTAATAGAGCAAGGGTGTGTATGTCCAACCGTTTGCTCTGTTAGTTTCTGGGGCCTCCATGGGGTACATGGTCCTTATTCTCGTGATTGGTGGGGGTCTCAGCAGTAGGATCCCCACCGGTCTAATAGTTATCCCCTATCCTGTGGATAGAGGGAACCTTACATAACCAGAATACTCCTTTAAGCAAATACAGGACAGAGTGAAAAACACTGAAGACAGATGAACAGATCTCACACTACTTGAATAAGTCAAAGATATAACTTTATCTCAGTTAACATGTAACATTCACCTAGGTAAGACCCCCAAGACAGCGGAGAGGTGATGGAGCATCAAAACTTTTTTTTTTTAAATGTCACAATGGCATTTTCCTTTTCCTATATGGAGGGAGGGCTGGAAGGAGGATAGGAGTGGTAGTGCTAGCACAGGTAGGAGTGGTAGTGGTTCACAGTGACTGTCCTCACTCTGGGTCTTCCTAGGCCGAGCACAGTGAATGGAGGGAGCACCCTTTCTTCCTTCGGGGCACACCCTGAACTTTCTGGGGACTCCTGCCTGGTAGTGATTGGGGAGCCCGCAATTAGTTAGGCTACTTTCACACCTGCGCTTTCCCTTTCCCTTTCCGTCATAGGATCTCAATAGCTGAGGAAAACGCTTCCGTTTTGTCCCTATTCATTGTCAATGGGGACAAAAATGAACTGAACGAAACGAATGCCCCACAATGCATTCTGTTCCATTTGGCTGCGTCCTCATCGCGGACAGAATAACGCTGCAAGCAGCGTTTTTCTGTCCGCGATGTGGTACGGAGCAAGACGGATCCGTCTTGACACACAATGTAAGTCAACGGAGACGGATCCGTTTTCTCTGACACAAAAGAAAATGGATCCGTCCCCCATTGACGTACAATGGTTTTAGAGACAGATCCGTCTTGCCTATTTTAAAGATAATAGAACCGGATCCGTTCAGAATGTTGTATTATTCTGTGAAATTAGCCTTCTACACACAATTTTGAGAATATGAAAGGCCCCCACTATGACATAAGTAAATTATTCGGCCATAGGGTGATCCATTAAACAAATAACTCCATCTAAATATGAATTGGTCAAAACCATATGATACAATATAAAAACAATTAGAAAAATAATAAAAATACTCACCTGATATACAGGAGCTGCGTCTCATTTTGAGATTAGTTGTGTCGACTCTCGCTTTAAGCTAGGTTTGATACGTGGGTACCTAGCAGGGATACCAGAGATCACAAAATTATATAAAGGATAAATGAATACAAAAATTTGGAGGTGTAGATGATTCGCTCAATAAATCTTAACTCAAAATATGTGTTTTATTTAAAAACGCATAGAAAACGCATGGAAACCGCAATAGCTTTTTTTTCAATTAAAAATATACTTTTTTTTGTTAAAATATGTGGATCTTACTAACGATAAGTTTAAAAACTGTTTTAAAAAATATGCTATTTAAAACATGCAAAAACAGAATGCCAATACAGTTGGACATTTTCCACCATTCAATGGTATTCTGGTTCTCTCAATTTGGGTATTGATGGAGTGAACGATTCTTTAAACACAATAAGGATGACCCGATTTTTTGGGGGGGATCCAGTCCAGTACTTGGGGGCAACCATTTGTTTTAATAGGTACCGCCCCTTACAGCTTACACATCCTATAAAAGGAATCCTAGGATCAATCACTGCTAACCACTGAAGAAGGAGCATCTGAGCTCCAAAACGCGTTTGAAGTATAGCAGTGTAAAGAACAACGCATCAACCTCTTAACACAGAAAGGATATTAATCCCCTGCTTTTTCTTCACTTTGCTGCACCGTCCTTACAAAAGAACAGCTTTCTCATAGCCCGGACAAGGCTACTTTCACACTTTCGGCAGTGTGATCCGGCAAGCAGTTCCGTCGTCGCAACTGCCCACCAGATCCGCCGATTTGGATGTGACAAAGCATTTGTGAGACGGATCCGGATGCAGGCTTGCTGGCTGCGGCTGGCAGGCTTTGGGCCTGGCTGGCTGGCCTGTAATCCAGAGAGGGATTGTAGAAGCTATGTAAGTAGTCATAAAACACTGTAAAAGGGCCTTTTGGACAGTGGATGATGGTTATTTGGAGGTTAGAGGGAGAATAACTATTGTGAGCGGACACATGTCTGGGCATAACTACTGTGAAGGGGCACATATCTGGGCATAACTACTGTGAAGGGGGCACATATCTGGGCATAACTACTGTGAAGGGGGGGGGGGAGGCCCTTCACAGTAGTTATTAATCCCTTCCAGCAGTCCCCCCTTCAGTGAACGGGGGACTGCTGAAAGGGGTTAATAACTACTGTGAAGGGTCTAGCCGTCTGGGCAACCCCACAGATCAAAAGGTGCTTCAACAAAGTATTAGTCTAAGGGTGTGCACACTTATGCAACCATATATATATATATTTTTTTCTTCTTCCCTCTACCTAAAATATTTCAGTTTGTTTTTCAATTGAGTACCACATTAAAGGTGGAAAAAGTTCTGAAATGATTTATCTTTGTCTCATTTTTTTTTACATCACAGAAACCTGACATTTTAACAGGGGTGTGTAGACTTTTTATATCCACAGTACCTGCCCATGGTAACCAGTTAAATTGCATTTTTCACAAAAATCCTGAAAGCAATATATATGTAATTTGGGAGATATAAGAGCACATATCAGGCCATGCTGGATGCCCGAGAAGGTTGTATAAGGCTGTACTAGACTCTACAAGAGTGATCGCTAGATGATTGATACCCAACTGGCAGCTCAAGAGCAGCAGGGTTGCCAGACCAATTTTCTTTCTGGACAACTTTTTACCAACAAATTAGAAAACCATAATTAATTATAGAGCTCAGTATATTCATATCCACAGATTACTAGCAATTACCGTAAAATGATTATGATTCCATCACAATGACTCGTTTCAATACCATACAAAAAAAAATTACGGCACCATCAAATTTTGTTTCCCCACTGATGCTGGAAAAGAAGGAGTTTCCAGCAATTTACAGATGGCTAGGAACCCTGATACCAACCATGCATCTGGATTAGTGTAGAATTTAGTGCATATGTGTGTGCTTGTATGACTACCCCATGTCCTGGCTGACAATGGCCAAGGCTATGTATCCGGCAGGCTGTTCTGGCATAGTTAATGGGAAACTAGCCTTAGGCCTTTTTCACAAGAGCAAGTTTTCAGTCAGGGTGCGATGTGTGAAGCAAACCCATAGCATCCGGACTGAATCCTGATTCATTTATTTCAATAGGTCTGTGCACATGAGCGTAGTTTTTCACGCATAATTTCTGATATCAGAAAAATCGCTGAATGTTCTATGTTCAGCATTTTTCATGCAGCTCTTTTTCATAGAAATGAATGGGGCTTGTGTGAAAAATGAATTGCATCCAGATATAATGCATTCCGGATGCAATGCGTTTTTCACTGATGGTTGCTAGGAAATGTAGTTTGTAATTCTTTATTTTTTTTGTTAGTTTTTTTTCCGAGCATGAAAAACCCATCAAAAAATTATTGCACCCACGTAGAAAAAAAAATTAAACACTGAACACAGTCGCAGACAAAACTGAATGAACTTGAGTGCAAAACCTTCATTTTTTTCCTGGACAGATCCTGACACAAGGACTTTGGGCTCTTTCACATAAGCAAGTTTTCCAACCAGGATGCAATGCATCTAGCAAACACTGACCCATTCATTCCAATGGTTCTTTTTTTTTTCGCATCATCTTTGCGTTAAGGAGAAATCGTAGCATGTTCTATATTGTGCTTTTTTCACGAATGTCTAGCTCAAAAGAGGTGAATGAGGCTTGCGTGAAAAACGGAAGACATCTGGATGCAATGTGTTTTCACCAATAGTTGCTAGCAGATTGTTATGCTTCAGCTTTTCTTCACGTGCATGAAAAACACATGGCATCGGGATACAATCTGGACAGAAAAAACGCACACACTGTAAACAATCGCAGGCAAAACTGATTGAACTTGCGTGCCAAGCCATCAGTTTGTCCCTGAACACGTGAAGGAGGCCTTATTTTAAGCCTTCATAATGAAGTGAGTTGTCAGTCTCTGTCCTGTACTGTATATAGCGGATAGTTAAATATCTAAGGACGCCACTAGATGTCAGTAGAGCCGTAAAGTAACAGAAACCTGTCAACGTCAGAAACATAAAGGGTAGAGGATGGACGGTATCTCAAAGTTATCCCCAATCTATTAGAACGGTTGGGGTCCTACCGTTGGAACCCCCAACAATGATGAGAATGGGGACCGCAAACCCTGTGAAGACCCCCTGAAATGAACCAGTCAGGCATGCTCTATTCATTTCTATAAGAGTTCCGGAGATGGCTATGCACTGTACTTGACCACCTCCAAAACTTCCAAAGAAATTAATAGAGCAAGGGTGTGTATGTCCAACCGTTTGCTCTGTTAGTTTCTGGGGCCTCCATGGGGTACATGGTCCTTATTCTCGTGATTGGTGGGGGTCTCAGCAGTAGGATCCCCACCGGTCTAATAGTTATCCCCTATCCTGTGGATAGAGGGAACCTTACATAACCAGAATACTCCTTTAAGCAAATACAGGACAGAGTGAAAAACACTGAAGACAGATGAACAGATCTCACACTACTTGAATAAGTCAAAGATATAACTTTATCTCAGTTAACATGTAACATTCACCTAGGTAAGACCCCCAAGACAGCGGAGAGGTGATGGAGCATCAAAACTTTTTTTTTTTAAATGTCACAATGGCATTTTCCTTTTCCTATATGGAGGGAGGGCTGGAAGGAGGATAGGAGTGGTAGTGCTAGCACAGGTAGGAGTGGTAGTGGTTCACAGTGACTGTCCTCACTCTGGGTCTTCCTAGGCCGAGCACAGTGAATGGAGGGAGCACCCTTTCTTCCTTCGGGGCACACCCTGAACTTTCTGGGGACTCCTGCCTGGTAGTGATTGGGGAGCCCGCAATTAGTTAGGCTACTTTCACACCTGCGCTTTCCCTTTCCCTTTCCGTCATAGGATCTCAATAGCTGAGGAAAACGCTTCCGTTTTGTCCCTATTCATTGTCAATGGGGACAAAAATGAACTGAACGAAACGAATGCCCCACAATGCATTCTGTTCCATTTGGCTGCGTCCTCATCGCGGACAGAATAACGCTGCAAGCAGCGTTTTTCTGTCCGCGATGTGGTACGGAGCAAGACGGATCCGTCTTGACACACAATGTAAGTCAACGGAGACGGATCCGTTTTCTCTGACACAAAAGAAAATGGATCCGTCCCCCATTGACGTACAATGGTTTTAGAGACAGATCCGTCTTGCCTATTTTAAAGATAATAGAACCGGATCCGTTCAGAATGTTGTATTATTCTGTGAAATTAGCCTTCTACACACAATTTTGAGAATATGAAAGGCCCCCACTATGACATAAGTAAATTATTCGGCCATAGGGTGATCCATTAAACAAATAACTCCATCTAAATATGAATTGGTCAAAACCATATGATACAATATAAAAACAATTAGAAAAATAATAAAAATACTCACCTGATATACAGGAGCTGCGTCTCATTTTGAGATTAGTTGTGTCGACTCTCGCTTTAAGCTAGGTTTGATACGTGGGTACCTAGCAGGGATACCAGAGATCACAAAATTATATAAAGGATAAATGAATACAAAAATTTGGAGGTGTAGATGATTCGCTCAATAAATCTTAACTCAAAATATGTGTTTTATTTAAAAACGCATAGAAAACGCATGGAAACCGCAATAGCTTTTTTTTCAATTAAAAATATACTTTTTTTTGTTAAAATATGTGGATCTTACTAACGATAAGTTTAAAAACTGTTTTAAAAAATATGCTATTTAAAACATGCAAAAACAGAATGCCAATACAGTTGGACATTTTCCACCATTCAATGGTATTCTGGTTCTCTCAATTTGGGTATTGATGGAGTGAACGATTCTTTAAACACAATAAGGATGACCCGATTTTTTGGGGGGGATCCAGTCCAGTACTTGGGGGCAACCATTTGTTTTAATAGGTACCGCCCCTTACAGCTTATACATCCTATAAAAGGAATCCTAGGATCAATCACTGCTAACCACTGAAGAAGGAGCATCTGAGCTCCAAAACGCGTTTGAAGTATAGCAGTGTAAAGAACAACGCATCAACCTCTTAACACAGAAAGGATATTAATCCCCTGCTTTTTCTTCACTTTGCTGCACCGTCCTTACAAAAGAACAGCTTTCTCATAGCCCGGACAAGGCTACTTTCACACTTTCGGCAGTGTGATCCGGCAAGCAGTTCCGTCGTCGCAACTGCCCACCAGATCCGCCGATTTGGATGTGACAAAGCATTTGTGAGACGGATCCGGATGCGGATCCGTCTCACAAATGCATTGCAAATATGGATCCGTCTCTCCGCTTGTCATGCGGGCAGACGGATACGTCTTGTATTTTTTGTCACATTTTTACCGGTCTGCGCATGCGCAGGCCTGAAGGACAGATCCGGCATTCTGGTATTTTGAATGCCGGATCCGGCACTAATATATTCCTATGGGGAAAAATGCCGGATCCGTCATTCAGGCAAGTCTTCAGTTTTTTTCACCAGAGATTAAACCGTAGCATGCTGCGGTATTATCTCCATCCTGATCAGTCAAAAAGACTGAACTGAAGACATCCTGAACGGAATGCTCTCCATTCAGAATGCATGGAGATAAAACTGATCAGTTATTTTCCGGTATAGAGCCCCTAGGATGGAACTCTATGCCGGAAAAGAAAAACGCTAGTGTGAAAGTACATAACAGGACCTAACAGAAACCAACCTACCCGTATCACGTGGGAGGTTCAGACCACGCTGGTTCCTGTAAATAAAGATAAGCAGGTACGGTTATAAGTGGCACGGACGGTTGCTGCATACGGCGATACACTGGGACTACAGGACTGGTAAAGTACCCCTACACCTTTATGCTAGAACTGAAGAATAAGTGTAGTTATACCTAAATATAGAGGTTGATTCAGTGACTAAAGGGAAGTGCTATATACACAGACTGAATGAAAGGCTCCCCGCATGAACGTGAATAGAGATATCGAGCGCTCTCACAGAAGTGTGTCAGCTAGGGAAATGTACTACAACCATGCGTCTACTTTAAGATACATTGTTTGAACTTCACATTACCCTTATAAACTGAACCATCTCAGGCTAATAAATATCAATGGAACCTAGAGACTATATATCGCTAACCCAAAGGGTCAATATAGCAAACATTATATATTCCCTATGTCATTTATTGGATGACATTCCTAATTTTTATTATTGTATAATTAAAGATTTTCCTAGCTATTGTAACGGAAAATATAGATTTTATTGAAGACAGGAGGTGATTATTGTGCTCAACTTTCTTTTACTACTCCCATAGCAGAAATAACTATTACAACAGGTGAATTAAAAGTTTTTTCAAAAGAGGTAATCAGTATGTAAATGAGGAATCACAGGTAGCCAATCAATTAGCATCCCAGTTTATATAAGGTGAAGAGAGCATAGACCCCTCCTCTTTCTTGATGACGACCAGAGAAGGAGTGGATCCGGTTTGAAGTAATCCGAATAATGCAATCATGGAATAGTCGTAGGTTTAGACGATAGGAAACTGGAGTAACAGGAACTTTTGAGGATGTATGAAACTGTGAATTATCCAGGATGTTCTAGTATGCTACGGAGATAAAATATATACAGTTAGGGTTGGGTTAATAGGGAGGGACAATGTTCGTCTCCTGTCTTCAATAAAATCTACGGTATATTTTCTGTTACAATAGCTAGGAAAATCTTTAATTTTATTGCAACAGGAGGCTCTCATTGTGCAAGTTTAAAGCTAAGTAATAAAGATTCATAACATAGACATAGGAACATGAGAGTCAGGTTTGAGATAAAACGTTTTAACGACCAGTCTGCGGCCTTCAGAATATCAGAGAGGGAGCCTACTTTTTGGAATACTTTAGTGCATGGATGTCAAACTCATGGCCCTCCAGATGTTGCAAAACTACAACTCCCATCATTCCCTGATAGCTGTAGTATGCCCAGGCATGATGGGAGTTGTAGTTTTGCAACAGCTGGAGGGCCATGAGTTTGACATCCCTGCTTTAGTGGATACTGCGCCTCGAACTGAATGGGAACCAAAGATTGATGTGTTAATCCCAACCATCTGCATGGTGAGCTTAACCCATCTGGATAGCGTAGGAGAGGAAACCGGAAGATGTGGTTTACGAAAAGAGATAAGAAGTTGGGACGCTTGAGGGGTGCGTAGAGTTTGGGTCATAAGTTCATATGTCTTTAGACAACGGACAACACATAATTTAATATAGGAGGGGAAAGCTGGGTAGAAGACCATGTGTAGATTGGTTTTGGTTCGTCTAACAATACGGAAGGTTACTCCGTTAGAGGTAAAAGATCTGTTAGAGATGTCCAACGCTCTGACGTCTGAGACTCTCTTAATAGAGATGAAAATGGAACAGAGGAAAACAAAAATCCGTAACCCGTGAAGTGGTAGAAACGACACCGGGAAGGAGAGGACGAGCGCCAAACTTCTAATCTGTGATGTATATATAAGTGATGTAAATAGTAGATGGATAGATAAATACCCCAATAGATAAACATGCAAGACAGACAGATATAGTATTGTTATCGTTGATTCTTAATGGTATTCGTGCCAAATTACCTTCACTGTAATCAAAATAAAATTACAACTGGACCAGACCCGAAATCTGGACATTTCCCACCAAAGGAAGTATCTCAAATGGAGGTCAAAGGAGAAATTATATATATATATATATATATATATATATATATTGTATATGTATATATGATAAATGCATAAAAACAGGTAGTAGGAGCCAAGAGCTTTACCACTCACTTCACAAGGGGGGTCACCTCCAGGATAAACTCAAGACGCCTGGGGTGAATCCCCCCTGATCCGAGGTCGTTTGTAGATTGGTAGAGATCCAGGTAAGTGGACCAAATCTGCAGTGAAGATGGAAGCAGCAGCCGGATACTTTACTTCATAAAATCTCTCTTCTGCTCCATCCTGGAGCAGAAGGGGGATATTATGTGGACCCCCGAAACACGTTGAGCTTGTTTTATTTCAGAGAGATTTCATGGAGTAAAGGATCCGGCTGCTGCTTCCATCTTCACTGTAGATTTGGTCCACTTACCTGGATCTCTACCAATCTACGAACGACCTCGGATCAGGGGGGATTCACCCCAGGTGTCTTGAGTTTATCCTGGAGGTGACCCCCTCCCCCCTTGTGAGAGTGGAAAAGCTCTTGGCTCCTACTACCTGTTTTTATATATTTATCTTTTATATATACAGTACAGACCAAAAGTTTGGAAACACCTTCTCATTCAAAGAGTTTTCTTTATTTTCATGACTATGAAAATTGTAGATTCACACTGAAGGCATCAAAACTATGAATTAACACATGTGGAATTATATACATAACAAAAAAGTGTGAAACAACTGAAAATATGTCATATTCTAGGTTCTTCAAATTAGCCACCTTTTGCTTTGATTACTGCTTTGCACACTCTTGGCATTCTCTTGATGAGCTTCAAGAGGTAGTCACCTGAAATGATTTTCACTTCACAGGTGTGCCCTGTCAGGTTTAATAAGTGGGATTGCTTGCCTTATAAATGGGGTTGGGACCATCAGTTGTGTTGTGGAGAAGTCAGGTGGATACACAGCTGATAGTCCTACTGAATAGACTGTTAGAATTTGTATTATGGCAAGAAAAAAGCAGCTAAGTAAAGAAAAACGAGTGACCATCATTACTTTAAGAAATGAAGGTCAGTCAGTCCGAAAAATTGGGAAAACTTTGAAAGTGTCCCCAAGTGCAGTCACAAAAACAATCAAGCGCTACAAAGAAACTGGCTCACATGCGGACCGCCCCAGGAAAGGAAGATCAAGAGTCACCTCTGCTGCAGAGGATAAGTTCATCCGAGTCACCAGCCTCAGAAATCGCAGGTTAACAGCAGCTCAGATTAGAGACCAGGTCAATGCCACACAGAGTTCTAGCAGCAGACACATCTCTAGAACAACCGTTAAGAGGAGACTGTGTGAATCAGGCCTTCATGGTAGAATATCTGCTAGGAAACCACTGCTAAGGACAGGCAACAAGCAGAAGAGACTCGTTTGGGCTAAAGAACAAAAGGAATGGACATTAGACCAGTGGAAATCTGTGCTTTGGTCTGATGAGTCCAAATTTGAGATCTTTGGTTCCAACCACCGTGTCTGTGTGCGACGCAGAAAAGGTGAACGGATGGACACTACATGCCTGGTTCCCACCGTGAAGCATAAAGGAGGAGGTGTGATGGTGTGGGGGTGCTTTGCTGGTGACACTGTTGGGAATTTATTCAAAATTGAAGGCATACTGAACCAGCATGGCTACCACAGCATCTTTCAGCGGCATGCTATTCCATCTGGTTTGCGTTTAGTTGGACCATGATTTATTTTTCATTAGGACAATGACCCCAAACACACCTCCAGGCTGTGTAAGGGCTAGTTGACCATGAAGGAGAGTGATGGGGTACTGTGCAGAGGACTTTTCTACCATGGAGGGGGCACAGAGGGCATTACTACTACAAAGGGGACACAGAGGGCAATACTAGTACAAATGAGAACACAGGACATTACTACTATGAAGGGGCACAATGGGCATTACTACTCTGAAGGAGAACAGCGAGCATTACTCCTGTGAAGGGGTGGGCATAACTGTTATGGGGCACTGAGTGGGCATTATTACTGTGAAGGGGACACAATGGGCATTAATACTGTGAAAGAGCACAGAGGGCATTATGGGGGCACAGTGAGGTCTTAACTACTCTGAAGGGGCACAGAGAAGGCATTACAACGGTGAAGGGGGCACATAGTGGACATTACTACTGTGCAAGGGGCACAGAGTGGGCATAACTACTGTGAAGATGGCACAATGAAGGGATAAGTACTTTAAGGGGGCACAATGTGGGCATAACTACTGTGAAAGTTGTACAACTAGGGCATACGTTGGTGGCTCCTGTCAGAGGTACAGTCAAGTCAAGTCAAGTGCATAAATATTGGGACACCGACACAGTTGAAATGAAACAAACAAGATGTGCTTTAACTGCAGACTGTCAGCTTTAATTTGAGGGTATCTACATCCAAATAAGGTGAATGGTGTAGGAATTACAACAGTGCCTCCCACTTGTTAAGGGACCAAAAGTAATGGGACAATTGGCTTCTCAGCTGTTCCAGGGCCAGGTGTGTGTTATTCCCTCATTATCTCAATTACAACGAGCAGATAAAAGGTCCAGAGTTAATTTCAAGTGTGCTATTAGCATTTGGAATCTGTTGCTGTCAACTCTCAAGATGAGATCCAAAGAGCTGTCACTATCAGTGAAGCAAGCCATCATTAGGCTGAAAAAAACAAAACAAAGCCATCAGAGAGATAACAAAAACATTAGGCGTGAGCTCAGGTGAGCTCAGCAACACCAAAAGACCCGGAAGACCACGGAAAACAACTGTGGTGGATGACCGAAGAATTATTTCCCTGGTGAAGAAAACAAAACACCCTTCACAACAGTTGGCCAGATCAAGAACACTCTCCAGGAGGTAGGTATATGTGTGTCAAAGTCAACAATCAAGAGAAGACTTCACCAGAGTGAATACAGAGGGTTCACCACAAGATGTAAACCATTGGTGAGCCTCAAAAACAGGAAGGCTAGATTAGAGCTTGCCAAACGACACAGTTCTGGAACAACATCTTATGGACAGATGAGACCAAGATCAACTTGTACCAGAGTGATGGGAAGAGAAGAGTATGGAGAAGGAAAGGAACTGCTCATGATCCTAAGCATACCACCTCATCAGTGAAGCATGGTGGTGGTAGTGTCATGGTGTGGGCATGTATGGCTGCCAATGGAACTGGTTCTATTGTATTTATTGATGTGAATGCTGACAAAGGCAGCAGGATGAATTCTGAAGTGTTTCGGGCAATATTATCTGCTCATATTCAGCCAAATGCTTCAGAACTCATTGGAGGGCGCTTCACAGTGCAGATGGACAATGACCCAAAGCATACTGCAAAAGCAACCAAAGAGTTTTTTAAGGGAAAGAAGTGAAATGTTATGCAATGGCCAAGTCAATCCCCTGACCTGAATCCGATTGAGCATGCATTTCACTTGCTGAAGTCAAAACTAAAGGGAAAATGCTCCAAGAGCAAGCAGGAACTAAAGACATTTGCAGTAGAGGCCTGGCAGAGCATCACCAGGGATGAAACCCAGCGTCTGGTGCTGTCTATGCGTTCCAGACTTCAGGATGTAATTGACTGCAAAGGATTTGCAACCAAGTAATAAAAAGTGAAAGTTTAATTTATGATTATTATTCTGTCCCATTACTTTTAGCCCCTATACAAGTGGGAGGCACATATGCAAACTGTTGTAATTCCTACTACACCGTTCACCTGATTTGGATGTAAATACCCTCAAATTAAAGCCGACAGTCTGCAGTTAAAGCACATCTTGTTCGTTTTATTTCAAATCCATTGTGGTGGTGTATAGAGCCAAAAATGTTAGAACTGTGTCAGTGTCCCAATATTTATGGACTTGACTGTACCTCTGACAGGAGCCACCAACGTATGCCTCAGTACAGGCATATTAGCATACAGATACAGCAGGCTGTATTTTTACCTGTGTGGCACGTTATCGTGCTGAAAAATGAACATCTGTCAAGTCAACATTCGTGGCATGCTGCTCGCTTAACAAATGCTGCATCTGTATGTCAGTCTTTGACTCCCACTGTAAAAAAAAAATTAGGTCAGAGGAGCAATGAGGTGCCATAGCCGTACTGTGTGCCAGCCCTGACAGAGAGCCTTACTCCCCACCATCACATCAGCAAGGGCAAAATGGCAACTTAAAATGGCCCTGGAAAAAGACCTAAAAGTAGCCCTATGGGTCCAACTTTACAGAAAGCAGGCCACCACAAGTAGACAGGGCCAACATATGTAGGCAGGGCCAGCAATACCGTATACCTCCCCAGCAGAACCAAATATCACAGTGTAGCACAAAGTATTGCCACCTATGCCACAGTATGAAACTATCATTGTCCTGAGGACAGTGATACATTTGAATTCAGGAGGGCACCTACAGCTGCTGGCTAGGTACAAAGGAGATGATCAGATCATTATATAGCTGGCTGGCGGCCATGAGGAGGGACCCCTAGGCATCGCCCCCACCCGAAAATTTCCCTGTGGTCGGTCTGGCCCTCACAGCAGCCACCTAAGCATCTCCAGCCACCCCCCCACCCCACACCAACTGAGAATGGACAATGCTCGTGTCACCAAAAGATGCGTCTTCTTAGAGAAATGAAATTCACATTTTGCATGGTTCCCCCTGGAAATCTCCTCACAGATATACACTTTTTTAAAGGAAAGAATGGGGAAGATTTATTATCCCTCTACACCATTGATTTGGAGAACCTGGTTTTGCAACTTTTTAAAGCCATTGCAACTAGCATTCTGTATGAAAAGGGAGTGTGGTTAGGCCAGGGTGTGGGAGGAACCATCAGTGTAAATGATGACTGAAATCTATGCCAGCTATGAGCTGTAGATTTCAGTCTTGTGCACGGACTGCCGTAGGAGGCCTGCGCCGGAAGCACAGCATAGCACAAGCCTGTCTTGATAAATCATGTCTTTGTTCCATGTTAGCCTGTTCCGTTAGTTACGTTCTGCTTTACATTACTAGTTCTTTGTATAAATATGCGACTCTTCCAATATTGGTCTATACCAGGCCTGATGAGGAGACGTACATAGTGAAGCACCTTGCTATTTGTCTTTTCAGTTAGCCTTTAAAAAGTGTCAATGACTGAGGATTCTAACGTTTTTATCTTCACATAACTCCCATCATAATGGTTGTCTACTACAGATCCCTGGGGCAGAGCGGCCAGCAGGGTGAGCATCCTCTAGTGACACATGAGCTACGAGATGTCTATGGGGCCCTGGCAACTCTTCCAGATAGCAGCAGCACAGAGACAACCAGTCTGTTGTGGCCCTGGGCACTTTGGTGGATTCTCCCCTTGGTGCAGGGTCGCATAGCTGGGGAGATGGCTGCAGACCCAGCAGCTGCTACAATGGCAAAATGTAGATTGCGCATGCAGCAACACAGTAGAGGGGAGCGGAGAATGGGAGGAGTGGTAGCGACTAGGATGGTGGTAGTTGTACTCCTGTGGCAGTCTCCAGCCTAGTGCTCCCTGTAGCCATACAGTGACTGGAGGGCGCACCCTTTTTCCCCCCTGGGCAGTCCTTGGAGTTGGAGCCCGTGTCCGATGGCAGCTGGGGTGCCCATGATATTAGCTGTTTGTCTGGGTGCAAGGCTGTAGAGTGGGTGAAATGGCCAGCGAATGTTGGAGTTAGTTACCAGGCCAGTTGGTGACAATAAATAAGTCTCTCTCCCTCCTTCTCTAAAGCGCACAATGGGAGTAGTACATCCGGCAGTAAAAAGGCACAGTTCAAAAGCATATCACAGTGCATTCTAACAGCAGTGTATGGACAGCAGCAATGATGGAGGTTGTAGTACTCCGTCTCTCTCCCTTCTCTCTCTAAAGTCTCTGAGAAGAACTACAGGCATGCAGTGAGGTTCTTGTTAAATGCTTCTGCAATTTCCGGAATGAGAAAACGGGAGGCCAACTTGTCTCAAAGTGTGGGGGACGCTTTAGCAATGTTCCCTTCCCAAGCAGTAAGGGCTCTTTGACATAAACGTGCACAATACCTTGTCGTCTGACTCCGATGCACTGCTTTGTGGTTCTAGACCCTCTAACTTTCATATCTCTTCAGTACTCTGATTGTGAAGTTACTTCCTTGGTTGTCAAAGTCTCAGAGAAATTCTCTGAACTTGGGCCTAGATCTAAGGAGCTTGTACATGTAGGTCTTCACTTTTCCTCAGCTAGACTCATAAGGCTGACTTTAACCAAGTGTGGATCCCGGTCTATCACCCTGGAAACCTGACACAGTGAGCCAAGGTGTTAACTCTTAGTTGTCCATACAGTGCTATTAAAGGGGTTGTCTCATCTCAGACAATGGGAGCATATCACTAGGATATGCCCACATTATCGTAAAGGTGTGGGTCCCACCACTGGGACCCGCACCTATATCGGGAATG
Source organism: Bufo gargarizans (assembly GCF_014858855.1). NCBI lineage: Eukaryota > Metazoa > Chordata > Amphibia > Anura > Bufonidae > Bufo > Bufo gargarizans. The sequence goes on along the minus strand of NC_058085.1, from coordinate 138,860,717 downwards.
GAGCCCTGCATCGTGGTGGCTGAAGGATTCCGGTCGGGCCACCACCAATCGCTCTCCCTATAGAAGTGAATAGGAGCGCACTGTGCATGAACGGCTACGGCTCCCATTCACTTCTATGGGTCCTATGGAAATAGCTGGACCAGCGCTCGGCTATTTGGGGGGCTCCATAGAAAATGAATGGAGGTCGGCTGAGCATGCGAAGTGCACTCTCCACCGCTTTCGGAGCTCCATTTTCCATATAGGAGCAGGGTCCCAGCGGGTCTGAGATGAGACAACTCCTTTAAGTACACAAACAAAAAAATCAATAACATGACATCACAGCAATTAGCCCGTTGCAGTAATCGCTCTGGGGTTCTTCACACACACCCCAACAGCACCAGGGAGAGACCAGCATGGAGGAAAGAGGGGAATAGCCTAGAATTTGGAAAGGGAATGCCCCTCTGCATAGACATAAGCTTTTCACATATACCACTGTATAGACATAAAGTGGTATAGATTGCCCACTGAATACAATTGTAAAAAAAAACATTAAAAAACTATGGGCCAGATTTATCATGACTGACAGCTCACTCCACTTTCACATATGGCTAAAGTCAGTTTTAGCCAAGTCAGATTTATGATCGGCCCTTTAAGACTGTAATAAATGTGGTTTGACGGTAGCAGTTTATCCGTCAGTAAGCAGCTTTACAAAAGTCGCACATCTTTACGAAAAAGTCGCACGTTTTTATGAAAAAGTCGCATGTTCTATTAAAAAGTCTCATAAGATGAGCATGGTCTTTTTTGGGACTTTTTAAATAGTCCCAATAGTAAATCTGTATAGAGATTAATTTACATAAGAAAACACGCCCACTTTCAGAAAAATGGCGAGCATAGTGCAGAGCAGAAAAAAGTCTTTTTAGCGTTTGGGACTTTTTGAGGGACTTTTTTCACTCCATTATTCTGACCTGAGCTAATGATAAATCTGGCCCTCTATGTTTTCTTACTGAGCCTTACTGCATAGAAAATCATAATCTACAGTGTTTTCTAATGCGGTATAAAAAACGGTATGTCAGTGTAAACCAGCCAAGCATATGCCTATAGAACACTCTTTTGGCACACATTGAGATGTTTCCTGACACACTCTAAATTTGATATGTGAAGACATTTAATGACTGTATTACCACTTCTTTACAGCAGGTGGCGATATTATACTTGCCCATTTAACGCGTCTGTTTATGAATATTCACCTACAAGACATATATTAATGCAGCCATGGGACACCCCACTAGGGCTCTTGCTTTTTTCTAATCCCACTCTTTTAATGGCATTTTGTGAATTGAGCAAAAAATGACTTCATAAATATATGAGTGCATCTCCTTGTACGCCGGACGCTCCAACTCTACAGCTAATTATAGTCTGCCTGTGCCAGGAAAGAAACATTCCCAGATTATACACACCAGAATGCTTGCAGACCACATTTAATTCCGCTGTGCTCCACGAACCAGCCTAATACAGACTGGCCAGTGACGACAAACCCAAAATTTGGCTTTTCTGTAGAGGATCATGTAGCGGCTTCCAGGAGTACAGGCAGAACAAACAACCTACTACTGTTCAGAAACAGATAAATCTATCCCGATTACTGCTCCATTAAGAAGAAATCTGGAATATAAAAAAGGACTGGAAACCTAAAGTGACCCTGGAAAAAAACATGGCCCCATGTATTAGGCAAATGCAAACGGACAGAAGGCAGGGCAACACAAGTAGGCGAGGGCCAGCAATACCTTAGTTTTTTCGGATCTGTTTTTTGGTACCAGATCAGTCTTGTTCATTTTGGAGATAATACAACCGGATCGGTTCGGTTCTGAACGAGTGAAGACGGCTGTATTATTGACCGGATGCACTTTTTCTGATCCCCTAACTGATCCAGCAAAAACGCAGATGTGAAAGGAGCCTTAGGCCTCTTTCACACGGGCGTCATGTTTTTTGCCCGGATAAGAGGCGGGTGCGTTGCGGGAAAATGCGCGATTTTTCTGCGCGAGTGCAAAACATTGTCATGCGTTTTGCACTCGCGTGAGAAAAATCGCGCATGTTTGGTACCCAGACCCGAACTTCTTCACAGAAGTTCGGGCTTGGGATTGATGTTCTGAAGATTGTATTATTTTCCCTTATAACATGGTTATAAGGGAAAATAATAGCATTCTGACTACAGAATGCTTTGTATAATAGTGCTGGAAGGGTTAAAAATAATAAAAAAGTTAACTCACCTTCTCCTCTTGTTCGCGCAGATGCCACTCTGTTCTTTAGCTGTGGACTGAATGACCTGAGGTGACGTCAGATCACATGCTCCAATCACATGGTCCATCACCATGGTGATGGAGCATGTGATCTGACGTCATCAAAGGTCCTTTAGCCCACAGATAAAGAACAGACCGGCATCTGCGCTAACAAGAGGAGAAGGTGAGTTAACTTTTTTATTATTTTTAACCCCTCCAGCACTATTATACAAAGCATTCTGTATTCAGAATGCTATTATTTTCCCTTATAACCATGTTATAAGGGAAAATAATACAGTGAATAGACTGTCACCTAGAACCCATGCGTGAAAATCGCACCGCATCCGCACTTGCTTGCGGATGCATGCGATTTTCACGCAACCCCATTCATTTCTATAGGGCCTGCGTTACGTGAAAAACGCACAAAGAGGAGCATGCTGCGATTTTCACGCAACGCACAAGTGATGCGTGAAAATCACCGCTCGTGTGCACAGTCTCATAGAAATGAATGGGTCAGGATTCAGTGCGGGTGCAATGCGTTCACCGCACGCATCGCACCCGCACGGAAAACTCGCCCGTGTGAAAGGGGCCTTATATTACGGATTTGTTGCAGGTTTGCCATGGATGTACATTTCATAGGGTGAAATCGGCAGTGGAAATCTGCAGCATAAATTGACATGCTGCAGTATGAAACTTCCCACCGCAGGTCAATCGCTGCTGCGGATTTGTTCGTGCAGCATGTAAATGAGATTTTGTAAAATGTCATTGGGCCAGATTTATCATGACTCTGACAGCTCACTCCACTTTCACATATGGCTAAAGTCAGATTTATGATCGGCCCTTTAAGACTGTAATAAATGTGGTTTGATGGTAGCAGTTTATCCGTCAGTAAGCGGCTTTACAAAAGTCGCACATCTTTACGAAAAAGTTGCATGTTTTTATGAAAAAGTCGCATGTTCTATTAAAAAGTCTCATAAGATAAGCATGGTCCTCACTGGAGTGAAATTGCGACTTTTTTGCGACTTTTTAAATAGTCCCAATAGTAAATCTGTCTAGAGATTCATTTACATAAGAAAACACGCCCACTTTCAGAAAACTGGCGAGCATAGTGCAGAGCAGAAAAAAGTCGCAAATTCGTGCGCAGTTTTAGCGTTTTGGACTTTTTTGGGACTTTTTACTCCATTATTCTGACCTGAGCTAATGGTAAATCTGGCCCATTGACTTTACTGGTACTGTAATACGCTACAGATTCCACCTGCGATTCTGCAGGTAAAAATCTGCAGCATATCCACCTTGTCTGAACATACCCTAAGGCTAAGCCGACTGCATTGGCGTGGATGCAATCCAAATAAAGATTTGCACCTGGTTCGAATCCACCTGCACCTGGTATTTTACACTGTATTTTTCAATACCGTTTCCACAACCAAAATTCTGCAACAAATAACGGACTAAAGTGAAGGACTATGTACTGTAAGTGCAAACTCAGTATTCACCACATGATGGTGGTTGTGTGGCTATTTAATGGCACTTGTGGATACAGCTGTCCATTGTGTGATACAGGCTTGAAGTTAGTCTGGCCTGGTGGTTATCTTAGGTGATGGGTGTCTGACTTGTTTTCCCTCGCTGGCAGCAGGGTCTGTGAAACTGTGGTTTTGCTAATCACTCTGCTAACAAAGCACATTAAAGCTTCCAAAAAGCTGTCCTGGCTTTGATGATCTCTTTGGAGCAATGGTCTCAAAGGAGAATTGGATACAGTCCCTTGGAGTAGGAGCTCTGTCTGGACTCTCACTTTCTCTACTAGCAGGAAGCAGGACCAGCCGACTCCTACCAAGAGAGAGAATACGTGGCCTAACAATGCATGATATGACATAACAGTACAAAACATTTCAAACAATTGCAGCTACCCCCAGTTCTGGCGTACTGCGGTTCTCTTCGCTATTGTGTGAATACCCACCTCTGTAAACCAAGGTCTATTAGGAGACCCAGTTCTCCACGCATACCAAATGCCATTTAGATTATCCTTGTCTTTTTTGTGTATTCCTCTATAAAAATCCTCTGGCATATTAACTGGAGTAGAACGGACATTTTATAGCAGTTGCAGATATTGCATGTTACAACACCAATGGCTTCCAGGTATATCACACAGATGACCAAAAAAGATAATGTGACAAACCGATTAAAGTAGGAATGCTTTTATGTTCGCTCCTTCAGGCACATTCATTGTGTCTTCTGTCCATTGTGAAGGATGCGGCTTGTAAAGATAAGAAAACCATTCTTCTATTCAATGAAGCTTTATTTTGTGTGTCCTCCTGTGTAACAAAAATAGAATCGTTATAAGAAAAACCATTTATGATCTGAACAATGGGGACATGACAGGAACTATGTTGTCTCTGGCTACCAAAGTGCGACTCTTTTCCTTTCAAGGTACGGAAGCTATAACCAGTGGAGACCATATTACAAGTGAGCAAATAGACAGTCATCGGTGGTCTCTGACTCTCCAGCTGTTCTAAACTACAACTCCCAGCATTCTCCGATAGGCTGTTACTATTAAAACACCTAGGCATGCACAGGCGCTGCAGACACAAACATCCAGAATAGGAGATTGTACTTACGACTATTTGTAACAATAAAAGAAAGAGTGCTGTGGGATAGGTGGGGTCGGACACCTGGCATCCCCACCAGTCAGCTGCAGCACAGGAAACGAAGGCCTCTGTCAGACGGGCGTTGCGGGGAAAAGGTGCGGGTGCGTTGCGGGAACATGCACGATTTTTCAGCGCGAGTGCAAAACATTGTAATGCGTTTTGCACGCGCGTGAGAAAAATCGGCATGTTTGGTACCCAAACCCGAACTTGTTCACAGAAGCAGAGTATGGAGCGAAGAAGAAAGCTCTGTATGAGGTGTCCTTTCTCGTTGAGTGGGATCTGAGCTGCAAAACCCCAACACGACCACTACAGAGTATACAGAGCCTTCTGCTTCCAGCTCCATACTTAGGCCCCTTTCACACAGGCAAGATTTCCGCGCGGGTGCAATGCGTGAAGTGAATGCATTGCACCCGCACTGAATCCTGACCCATTCATTTCTATGGGGCTGTGCACATGAGCAGTGATTTTCACGCATCACTTGTGTGTTGCGTGAAAATCGCAGCATGCTCTATATTGTGCGTTTTCCACGCAACGCAGGCCCCATAGAAGTGAATGGGGCTGCAAGCAAGTGCGGATTCGGTGCGATTTTCACGCACGGTTGCTAGGAGACGATCGGGATGGAGACCCAATCATTATTATTTTTCCTTATAACATGGTTATAATTTTTTTTTTTACTCACCTAAATCCACTTGCTCGCGCAGCCCGTGGTGACGTCACTCCGGTCATCACATGGTCCATCACATCTTTTACCATGGTGATTGATCATGTGATGGATCATGTGATGACCGGAGTGATGTTACCACAGTCCCTTTTCCTGCACACAGCACAGAAGACAGACAGAAGAGAAGCCGGGCTGCGCGAGCAAGTGGATTAAGGTGAGTTAAATTATTATTATTATTTTTTTAACCCCTCCAGCGCTATTGTACTATGCATTCTGTATTCAGAATGCTATTATTTTCCCTTATTACCATGTTATAAGGGAAAATAATAATGATCGGGTCTCCATCCCGATCATCTCCTAGCAACCCTGCGTGAAAATTGCACCGCATCCGCACTTGCTTGCAGCCCCATTCACTTCTATGCCTGATATTGATTACCTGAGGCTAGATCATCAATATTTGCAGCCCAAAAGAATGCCTTTAAAGAGGTTTTCTGGAATTTTAATATTGATGACCTATCCTCAGGATAGGTCATCAATATCAGATCGACGGGGGTCCGACACCCAGAACCCCAGCTGGTTGAAGAGAAGGCCGTGCTCCGTGCAAGTGCAGCCTTCCCTTCATTGATTACCTGCTCGCCGTCGACATAGCAGCAGCGAACAGGTGTACAAGTGGCCATCCAATTCACTTCAATGGGACGGCTCTGTACTATTCAAATGTATAGCATAGAGCCATCCCATTGAGGTGAATAGGACGGCTTCTTGTAACTACACCAGCTCACCGCTGCGCTGTTGACGGCGAACAGGTAAACACTGAAGGGAGGCTGTGCTTGCACGGAGCACGGCCTTCTCTTCAACCAGCTGATCGCCGGGGGTGCTGGGTGTCTGACCCCCACCGATCTGATACTGATGACCTATCCTGAGGTCCTAAATAAAAATACCTTAAACCCCCCTTTAATTCTGCATAGTTTTCAGCTATAAAGATTTAGGCTGCCTGCACACGGGTCTGCTTAAACTTGCAGAAACTTCTGTGCGTTTCCGTGTAACGTGCAGGTGAACGGAGCCAATAACACTAACGCAGGTGGTGCAATTTACTAGAGACAACGGTATGATTCAGCAAATAATGAAACAGATGCAACTAGCAGGCAACTTAGTCTACTTTCACACTTACATTTACATTTTCCGGTATTGAGATCCAGCAGAGGATCCCAATACAGGAAAAAAACGCTTCCTTTTGTCCCCATTCATTGTCAATAGAGACAAAATGTAACTGAACCGAACAGAATGCTCCAAAACATTTGGTTGCGTTCCCATACCGGCGAGCAAGCTGCAGTTTTCTTTCCATCATGGGATGCGAAGCAAAACTGATCCGGTCCCCATTTACTTTCAATGCTGTTCATGACGGATCCTTAATTGCTATGTTAAAGATAATACAACTGGATGCGTTCATAACATGTGAAAGTAGCCTTAAAGGGCTATTCCGGTTACAAGGGATAGGGGATAACTATTAGATCAGTGGGGGTCCTACCGCAGGGACAACCACCGTTTACAAGAACGTGGACCCCACACCCCATGCAGCCACCTGAAATTAATGGAACAGCCGGTCGGGCATGTGTGAGCCCACTCTTCATTTTTATGGAAATTCCGGAGATAGTTTTCTCTGGAATTCCCATAAAAATGGAGCGGCAACGCACATGCCCGACTGGCCGCTCCGTTCACTTCAGTGGGCCTGACAGTAGGACCACCACCGATCTAATAGTTATCCCCTATCCTATGGATAAGGGATAACAATGTAACCAGAATACCCCTTTAAATGTCTTTCTAAACTTCTGATTGTGAACAGTCTGTAGAAACACTATTACGTTGTCAGGGGCAACCACAGCAATGTAACCCAGTAAATATTCTCTTTAGGATACAGTTCAAGTGCCCTTTATACCTGAGGACCTAAACTCTGATTTGTAATCCAGTACAGGTTATGCTCTGCCCGCTCCTGTGTCTTTCACCTTGCAGCCTGTGCCAGAATTCACCAGCTCATTATTGGGGGCCAGCTTCTCCCACTTAGGTCTGTTTCTGCCATCTCAAGTCCAGACTACTACACTACATCCTTTCTGTCTGCTGCAATCTAGGAACTCTGGTGTACACTCCTAAAACTTCCCCAGCAGTCCCCTGAACTTTGGTTCCTCCACCCTGTTGTTGACACACAGCATATACATTCTGCCAGGCTACAGGGGGAGTGCAGCTTCTCTAGGTGTGTATGTGTTAGGCCTCATGCACACGACCGTTCCATTTTTTTGCAGTCCCATTGTAGAAATGCCTATTTAAACGGACAAGAATAGGACATGCTATATTTTTTTGCGGGGTCACGGAATGGAGTAACGGATGCAACTGTCCGCATCTTTTGCGGCCCCATTGAAGTGAATTGGTCCGCACCCGAGCCGCAAAAACTGCGGCTCAGATGCGGACCACAACGACGGTCGTGTGCATGAAGCTTTACTTGCAGATTTGATTCAATCTTGCTGCAAAATCCGCACCCCAGGTCAATTTCCACTAGGAAGAAAAAAGCAAAGTGTACATGATATTTGTCTAATCTTATACACTTTGCTGGTACTGTATTATAATGTGATTTTCTGCACAATCTGCATAATCCGCAACGTGTGCAGGTAGCCCTAAATCGTTTTTTTCAAACATAGAAAGAACTACGCATGTGCAGACCAGAAAACCGGATCCGGCAATGCGGCAATTTCCGGAACACTTGGTGCCAGATCCGGCATTAATACATTTAAATGGAAATTAATGCCTGCAAGTGCGGTAGTGTTCTAGAATTTTGGCCGGAAAAAATCCGGTCATATACAGTACAAGGGACAGAACAGAAGACATCCTGATGCATACTGAATGGATTGTTTTCCATTCAGAATGCATTGGGACAAAACTGAAGCGTTTTCTTCCGGTATTAAGACCCTTTACCGGATTTCAATACCGGAAAAGAATAACGCTAGTGTGAAATTATCCTAAAAGAGTTCAAGAGGGGCCTTGATGTATTTCTGGAGTGTAATAATATTACAGGTTATAGCTACTAGAGAGGGGTCGTTGATCCAGGGAGTTATTCTGATTATGGGGGATTCACCCCGCACAACCCCTAGCAGGTGCACATTGCTATGGCGAAATACAGATACAAACACAAAAACACAAATGCAATGGCACTCTGCAAACAGCACTCTGCCCTGCCTTTATGCTGGATGTTGAATGAGGCATTGGTGTACATTTTGGCCAAAGCGTAATAAGCCACTCACCACGTCAAGGTCGCCTTCATCCACTCATGAAGGCGACCTTGACGTGGTGAGTGGCTTATTACGCTTTGGCCAAAATGTACACCAATGCCTCATTCAACATCCAGCATAAAGGCAGGGCAGAGTGCTGGTTGCAGTGTGCAATTGCATTTGTGTTTTTACAGTTATTCTGATTGCCTGATTGGAGTCGGGAAGGAATTGTTTTCCCCCTAAAGTAGGAAAAACTGGCTTCTACCTCACAGGGTTTTATTTGCCTTCCTCTGGATCAACTTGCAGGATAAGAGGCCAAACTGGATGGACAGATGTCTTTTTTCTGCCTAAACTACAGTATGTTACTATGTTACTAATACCAGTGAAGTTTAATGGTTGCACTGACTAAAATAGTGCCACTCTGGGCCATAAGCTGTATCTGGTATCGTGGAAAGGGAATGGTGCTGAGCTGCAGTACCACCACACAGCCTGTAGGCAAGAGAGGTGCTGTTTTGTGGATTTATTTTTTATTTTTTTATTCTGGTCTCTTCTGGCCAATAATCTGTTGTAGGACCTAATAAGGAACTAAGAAAATTCCCTTACTTTTCCATTGATGGCATTATAAATGTTTCACTGATGACGGAAGCTATGGTAATTAGATACTGGGATGATTATTTACCAGGTTTTTCCCTAGTATCAAAGACTGAAGTGTTTGCTGACACCATAACTTTATTATCACAATGGACAAATTAATAGTCTTCTGTTTGTTGACTACAGCAATTACCCACAAGATATCAACATTCTGTTAATATTTCTGCTGATCTCGTCTCTGATCAAATAAACAAGTGAACATGAAGGACTGGTATTTAATCGCTTCACATCTTATGAAATAGCAATCAATTCAGCACCAATCTAGTAGATGCTATATGGCAAGGGTCTGGTGGTGCTAGTGGTTCATACCAGGTTCATCTCCACCAAGATCAGTCATAGAACACGGATCTCTACTGGGTAATGCACAAAGCTTTCTTGGACGGTCCTAGCAGCGAACAGCGAAATCACTTCTTCATAGCACCTCTGGCAAGCAGTCTAAAAATATTTAGGGGGTCATTTACTAATCTGAAATAGACATATTTCAGACGAAGATGGCAGTGCAACAGGCTAAAATTGTTGTCGGGGAAGGGGACGGGCCGTCTCATTCATCATTTTCTACGCCTTTTCCACAGCTCGGAAGCCGTCTTATATTTAGAACTGACGCAGGCATCTCCATAACTTCGGCGGATCCACCGCCAACTATGGGCCTTTATTAAGACCGGGATCTATAACGCCGGTCTTAATAAATGTACCCCTGAGTACAATATCTTGGTTAATCTGCTTATCCTCATTGTCTGCCATGTCGCAAAGCTGCTTGACAGGTCAGAAAGTATCACACTCACTCTGAAGGGGTTACCCAGTAATTAATATTGATGACCTGTCCTCTGGATTCACCGGGACCTCCGCCTATCAGCTATTATGCCTCTTGCACACGAACGTTGTGCAACTGTTCCGTGTATTGGGGACCGCAATTTGCGATCCCCAATACACAGGCAACGTCCGTTCGGCGGCCAGGACGGATCGAGACCCGTTCAACTTGAATGGTCCGTGATCCGTCCGCACCGCAAAAAAATAGAACACGGACAGAAACACCACAGATGCAGTCCGTAGTGCTTCCGTGGGGTTCCGATCCGTGCTTCCGTTCGGCATGCTCCACATCTCCGTGATTACGTACCCATTCAAATGAATGGGTCCGCATCTGTGATGCGTAGTGCACATGGGCCAGTGCCCATGTATTGCAGACCCGCCGTTTGCGGACCGCATGGATGCAAATGACACCTTTCAAATTTAATAAAACAAAATCCTTAACCTCTAATAAATAATGACAAACACTTTATTATGGAATAAAAATGTCCACAATGCTTTATAAATAAATTAATTAAAACCATTAATTTCATTAAATGAATAACCATTGGAAGCTCTAATAATTGCCGAAATCCACTCAGCAATAGCTGAGTGACACAGCCCCTCTAACAAAGCGGGGCGACGATCCTGTCTTCTTAACACTGGCCCAGAAGCGCCGCCGAACCCCCAATTTAAGGACCAGAAATTTCCCACCACAGATACAGCCACCAACCAAAGCCCCTGAAATCACCCTCAGCAACAGCATAAACCAATCAGCTGTGATCCTCACAGGTGAACCGGAAAAAACCTGCTGATACTGGATATCACAAAACTTGAGGTAAAATCTGTAAAAGAAAGAGCGTGAAAAAGAGAAAAAAGGGGGGGAACCATCCTAACAATATATATAACATATATGGTGCCATTGACCCCATGTGTCCCCCAAGCTAAACGTTTCGGGGGGGGGGGGGGGGGGGCCGCACATTACGGCCACAAGCACACAACGTTTATGTGCAAGAGGCCTTAGGAGAGGCCTGCACTCTATGATTACCGCGGCCTATTTCTAGGCCATGTGACATCACCGTACATTGGTCACATGGCATCATTGAAGTTAATGGGGCTGAGATGCAATACCGGGCACAACTATATATGGCACTGTGCTTGAAATGCTAACGGGAGGAAGCTGCACTCACCACAGCGCCTGTGAGCATGGCAGCTCGCTGATATAGCTGATCAGTGGGGGGCCAGGACGTGGACCCCCTCCGATCTGATAAAGATGACTTATCTTGATGATAGGTCATCATTATCCATGCGGTTTGCAGACTGCAAAATGAATATAGGTTTGTGCATGAGGCCTTACTGGGCATGTTGTATAGCTATGTTCCCAACTGGGGCATATGTATCCCAGGAGGTAGAATGCCATGTCTCTAGGGGAATATACAATACATTCTCCTTATGCTGTGCTTTAAAGAGGACCAGTCAGCTTTCCTGACATGTCCAACTTGTACTCATCATGAAATAATTAAAGATTATCTTTTCTTAGAATTTTTATATTGTGGCATTCCTCTGTTATTCCTTGTAGAAATTTTTGAATAAACTTACAACTGAGTGTACCCATTGGGGGTGTGTCATTCTAAAACAGTCCAATCAGTGCTGGCTGTGGCAGACTTTGTAGAGGCGCGCTCCTTGGACAAGGGGATCAGCAATAACCAGTTTGTTAATTTATTCATAAATATTCAGGAGGCATAACAACAGAGAAAAGATACTACTTAATGAGAGCAACGGAGCGGGTGCGATGCGTGCGGTGAACGTATTGCACCCGCACTGAATCCTGACCCATTCATTTCTATGGGGCTGTGCACATGAGCGGTGATTTTCACGCATCACTTGTGCGTTGAGTGAGAATCGCAGCATGCTCTATATTGTCTGATTTTCACGCGACGCAGGCCCCATAGAAGTGAATGGGAAGCGTGAAAATCGCATAGCATCCGCAAGCAAGTACGGATGCGGTGCGATTTTCCCGCACGGTTGCTAGGAGACGATCAGGATGGAGACCCGATCATTATTATTTTCCCTTATAACATGGTTATAAGGGAAAATAATGGCATTCTGAATACAGAATGCATAGTAAAACAGCGCTGGAGGGGTTAAAAAAAATATATATTTTAACTCACCTTAGTCCACTTGATCGCGAAGCCCGGCATCTCCTTGTGTCTCCTTTGCTGAACAGGACCTGGGGTGAGCATTAAATACAGGTAAAGGACCTTTGATGACGTCACTCCGGTCATCACATGGTCTTTTACCATGGTGAATCACCATGGTAAAAGATCATGTGACGTACCATGTGATTGTCACGAGGGTGTCAAGAGCCACGTCTGACTCTGTTATACCCGGGGTCAGGAAGTCGCAGCGGGTGGCTGCGCGCTCTATGTCTAAAGATCACGGTGTTTCTTAGTGTTTGTTTTCTGTGTTTGCCTTGCTATCCTTTTTGTCTCACTCAGGGATCCGTAGCTTCTCCTCCTCAGCTGTTTCTTGTCTGCCACTCCCAAACTCCTTATATTCTCCTCTCACACTTCTCTTGTTGCCAGTTATAGAGCTTCCTGCCTGGACATCTATACTGACCCACTGGAGCTGAGAATCTGGTTGTTGTTCCAGAGTGCTACCCTCCGGATCCCTGTTGGGCTTTTGTTGTCTCCTGTTGTTGCCCACCTGGGATTATATGTTTAGTTTGTATTGTCTGTCCTCCCCTTGGTGTTTTCCTCTAGAGCTAGTGGTGCGGACTAGTGTTCCCACCGCCCTGTTCACTATCTAGGGCTCATCCTAGGGAAAGCCAGGGTTTTAGGCACGTGATCGGCGTACGGGTGAGGAACCCGTCTAGGGACGACAGGGCAGCCAGGTGCCAGACGCAAGGTGAGTCAGGGGTCACCACCTTCCCTCTCACTAGGGCAGGGCCTCCCTCTGTTCCTCCCTCCGTGTCACGTATGTGACAGTTACGCCGATCGTGATAGTGATGACCGGAGTGACGTCATCAAAGGTCCTTTACCTGTATTTAATGCTCACCCCAGGTCCTGTTCAGCAAAGGAGACACAAGGAGATGCCGGGCTTCGCGATCAAGTGGACTAAGGTGAGTTAAAAAAAAATTACATTTTTTTTAACCCCTCCAGCGCTGTTTTAATATGCATTCTGTATTCAGAATGCTATTAATTTCCCTTATAACCATGTTATAAGGGAAAATAATACAATCTTCAGAACATCAATCCCAAGCCCGAACTTCTGTGAAGAAGTTCGGGTCTGGGTACCAAACATGCGCGATTTTTCTCACGCGAGTGCAACGCATGAAATGTTTTGCACTCGCGCGGAAAAATCGCGCATTTTCCCGCAACGCACCCGCCTCTTATCCGGGCAAAAAAACTGACGCCCGTGTGAAAGAGGCCTTAGGGGGAAGTTGAAGTCAGGAAAGGGTTAAAGCTGATTGTGGAAGGTTAGGGCGGGGGGGAGGAAAAGGGGTGGATATGGGATTCGCGGGCTGTATATAACCTGGGGAGGGGGAGGGACCCCTCCACCAGCGTCCAGTGTGAATAGGTGAAGTTTTTGGCTCCGTACAGTATTGGAATGTATTGGCTCTGATGAGCCGAAGTTATTGCTTTGCAAAGTCTCGTGAGACTTCGGGTAATAACTTTATAAATTAATTTGTACTGTAAAAAATGTAAACAGCTAGTTTTCATGGCCACAGCCAATCACTGGCCGCAGCAGTGACTGCCTCCCCTTACGTCATAACAAATGGTCACATAACACAACGGGATCCGGTCTTCGGCACAACCAGTGATTGACTGCAGTGATGTCAAACCAGATGTGGATATTGAGGGAGTCCAGTGGATCCTTCCTTTACTGGTCCGTTTGCCACCCCCCTGCCCCATTCTTGCACAACCCCTTTAAGGCTAATTTAGTTACGTCACTAAGGTATGAATTTAAGAGGTTAAATAGACATCGGTATTATAAATGGCACATGTAATTATGGAGGAGCTGGATGCCACAGATCCATTGTGATCAGCTACAATTTATTGTACTGCATAAATGTGAACACGAGCTACAGTACAACCAGCAAACCAAACATTGTAACTGCTTAGTGATGGATATATCCTTTATGGGGGCTAAACATTTCCAGAAGTCAACTCTAGAACAAGCCATTACGCTGCTATCTCTAACACGTATTGTTGAGCTGCTTGAACTTCCCAGTATAAACCTTTTGCTATTCATTACAAGTCCACTGGGAAGAATACTGGGCTAAAAAGAACAACAGTCTGTTAGCACGTTTTGTTAATTCAGCACATTGATTATATCTGGCAAGAACGGAATACATTTCATCCAGTACATTTATTTCCAAGAGCGACAATGCTTCCAGCAAATTTCTCACAGGCCATTTGATGACTTTTTAGATAATCTGGGTGTTTTTCTTTTTTTTTTCTCTCTTCTTTTTTTTCTTTAAAAAAGGTCACAGAAGTTGATTACAACCAACACCCATTCTTAACAAAAAATAGGTGCTTTAGGGTCTGCTTTGTATCCCCCCCCCCACAAAAAAAACAACTCCACTCTTGTCCATGACTGAGACATATTCTTTGGTCATTCCTATGCAATGAATGAGACTGAACTGCATTAGAAGGGGCAATACCACCTCTGGGACCCACACCAATCACCAGGAGAGTGTTCCCCATATCCTATTCCATCTTGGTGAGGAGGGTGGCACATCCAAGTAGGTAATGAATGAATAGGTGGCTATGCATATGTACAGCTCCTCCATTCATTTCTAAGTAGTTACATAAAGAACCAAGAAAGCATGCTCAGCTTCTCCACCTCCCCATTCATACCCTGCCTTAGGGTACTTTCACACTAGCGTTATTTTTTTCCGGTATTAAAATCCGGTAAAGGGTCTCAATACCTGAAAAAAAAAAAAAAAACGCATCAGTTTTGTCCCAATGCATTCTGAATAGAAAGCAATCCGTTCAGTATGCATCAGGA
Organism: Bufo gargarizans; assembly: GCF_014858855.1. Classification (NCBI taxonomy): domain Eukaryota; kingdom Metazoa; phylum Chordata; class Amphibia; order Anura; family Bufonidae; genus Bufo; species Bufo gargarizans. The sequence goes on along the minus strand of NC_058085.1, from coordinate 138,845,461 downwards.
TGTCTTCTGTTCCGTCCCTTGTACGGTATTTAACCGAACTCCGAAATCCCGGAACAATACTGCACTTGCCGTATCAGGCATTATTTTCCATTGAAATGTATTAATGCAAGATCCGGCACCAAGTGTTCTGGAAATTGTCGCATCGCCGGATCCGGTCTGCGCATGCGCAGTTCTTTCTAGCTTTGAAAATATTTAATACTGGATCCGTTATTCCGGATTATACCGGAAAGACGATGTTTCAATGCATAAGTCTACCGGATCGGGAAAAAAAAGATATCAGTTTGCATACGGATTTCCGGCAACGGAACAACCCGCCGGATTCTTCTAACGCTAGTGTGAAAGTACCCAAACTTGGTAGGTCAAGGATTATCTGGGAGATAGATGCAGGTCCTACCTCTGAGGCCTGCACCTATCAGACATTTATGACATATGTGCATAGACCATGAACATCTATGTATCTAGAAGTAGCAGGCTGTAGATGGGGTGAAAAACATGCCCCCTTACAGAAAATTAGGTCCTACATGTATCAAAAGCTCTAAATAGCTTCAATTCTTAAAGGGGTTAACCCATGATTAATGTAAAAAATTATAGTCAGAAATTATATAGTACATGAAAAATGTCTTTCTAAAAAAGCTAGAACCAGCCCTGTGCCTCACATGGATCCAGAGATATCACCATTCATTACTCTGCTAGATTACTTTCATGCATGCAGCTCAGGGGCATGAACTTTCTCAGGGGGCATTTACTTTCTGATGCATCTCTTTCCCTCTGAATGGTCCCAGCTTCTAAAAGTAGATACAGCTGGTGGCAGTTGAAGGATGGAACTGAGCACGTGCATCCACCTCAGCAAAGTTACTGAAGTGGGTTGAGAAATAAGGAAAATAACTAACAGTAGGTGGCGCTATACAGATACATATTATTGAATAATTTAGTGGCTATACAAAATCTTTCATTACATGCAGTTACAAGAGTATTCAGATTCAGCTGAAAAATATGTAATATTTTACTTTGAGCAACCCCTTTAAGTTTCGAGAAAAGTAATTGCGAGATTCATCCAATGTTGTTGAATTGTCAGACTGGACGCAGAGCAATTAACATATTTTTCTCATTGGACCCTCTAGAAAAACAGGTTCCCAGGAGGCAAATGAGAATTCGGTCCCTAAATAAACATGTAGCAAGTGCCATCTGGATACCAGGCTGTGAGAAGTTACTCGCTTGGTTGGCAGTATCGCCTCTTCAATAAAGTTAATGGGTGAATTTCATAGACTAATTACCAGAGCAGCCTTGTCAGCTTCAGAAGCATTCATTAGTCACTGGGGTATAAGGACGTTGGGATAAGGAAATCTATCACTTTATATTGTAATGGCAGAAAAACGATAAAGAAATCTATATTTTACCAGATGCACAATGCAGATGAAAGATATTGCCACTATCCACACCTAGAGCAAGTGACTAAATTAGTCTCTTAACAACAACATTTAAAAGGATTTAAAAGGGGTATTCTGGTTGTATAACTATTAAATTGGTGGGGGGTCCTATCGCTGGGACCCCCATGATCACTAGAACGGGGGCCATATACCGCTTGTAGGACCGCCACCGATCTAATATTTATCACCTATCCTGTAGATAACTTGTAATAACCAGAATACCCCGTTAACAAACATTTTGGCAAGAAGCAATTATGACCTAGATTAGTGTGGTCCTCTTAGCTGTCATCTTGAACTCAGTCGGGAAGATTTATCAAAACTAGTGTAAAGGAAAACTGGCTTAATTGCCCATAGCAACCAGTCAGATTCCACCTTTCATTTTCCAATAGAGCTCTGAAAATTAAACTTCTGAATCAGAATCTGATTGGTGGCTATGGGCAACGCCAGTTTTCCTTTAAACCAGTTTGATAAATATGCCCTAATGTCTGAGAACTGTCTGGTCAGATCAAGAGACATCTACTTTCCCCTTAAAGGGGTTGTGCAAGAATGGAGAACCTGTCCGGACCTATAAAGGTAGGAATACCTACACCTGCTTCCCAGCACTGGCTGCTTGATTCTCCTCCAGATGCTCCAGATACCTGCAACGCTATGCTGGGCTTCCTTGATGTCAGCATCTGGTTTCACGGCCAATCACTGGCCGCAGCGGTGACTGGCTCCCCTTATGTCATGACAGAAGGCAATTCAGTCTCCGCAGTAGGTAAGGAGAGGGGAGCCAGTGGCGGGAAGCAGGTAAGTAATCCTTTCTCTACAGGTCCGGAAAAGTGGGGGAAAGTTGCCGACCCCCCCCCCCCCCTTCATTCGTGCACAACCCTTTTAATCATGGTGGTTCGAAAGCTCTCCAGTCTGACACCGAAAGTTTGCAAACCGTGGCAGTGGATGCCTAACCAAACATATACCAACTTCAATACTAATATGTAATACAGGTGAAACTCGAAAAATTAGAATATCGTGCAAAGTTAATTTATTTCAGTAATGCAACTTAAAAGGTGAAACTAACATATGATATAGACTCATTACATGCAAAGCGAGATATTTCAAGCCTTTATTTGTTGTAATTTGGATGATTATAGAAACATAGAATGTGTCGGCAGATAAGAACCATTTGGCCCATCTAGTCTGCCCAATATACTGAATACTATGAATAGCCCCTGGCCTTATCTTATATGAAGGATGGCCTTGTGCCTATCCCATGCATGCTTAAACTCCTCCACTGTATTTGCAGCTACCACTTCTGCAGGAAGGCTATTCCATGCATCCACTACTCTCTCAGTAAAGGAATACTTCCTGATATTACTTTTAAACCTTTGCCCCTCTAATTTAAAACTATGTCCTCTTGTGGTCATGGCTACGGCCAAGAGGTATCCGAAGAACCCTGGGGAGAAAACAACGGGAACAACCTAACCCAGCTAGGCGTGTCTTAGCTGACCTGACTAAATGGCTTGTTGTGTGCCCTAAGCCATGATCGTGGGTAGGCCTATAAGTGGGCATACCCTGTGGAAATGAGAAGATAAGGGAGGGAGGGTGGGGCACCCGAAAACACACACCTGTGAGTGAGGGTGTGGCTCGTATATGAAGAGCCTCCGCCCCTCCCACAAATGCAGGCTGACTAATCAGCCTTACCAACTTGTGGTCATGGCTACAGCCAAGATGTATCCGAAGAACCCTGGGGAGAAAACAACGGGAACAACCTAACCCAGCTAGGCGTGTCTTAGCTGACCTGACTAAATGGCTTGTTGTGTGCCCTAAGCCATGACCGTGGGTAGGCCTATAAGTGGGCAAAAACCAAGCCAAGTAGGGTAGAAAAGGAATTTGAATGGCATGTACAAACTAATCCCCAAGCCAACTGCAAGGCATCCGGGATCTAGAGCGAAAATTCGGGGTATGTGAGGCAAGACCAGTAGGAAACCTACAACCCATCTTGTGGATGACAAGGCCAGAGACATGATGCTCAATATTGCGGATACTGCACCAAAGCGGAATGGAGGACCGAGAATAAGTTGTGAAATGGATCATAAAAACCAACTGAAAACTTGTAAAGTTTGGTTCTAGTGCAAGTACTGGCAATGCCCTAGCGTCAGGAGATCGTGGGACCAAAGCCTAACTGCCTAGACTATGCAGGAATGAGGGCCAAAAAGAACCATGTAGATAGGAAGAGAATCCTTGAATAGTTACCCAGACAACAGCTATCCGCGCTTTGTTCAACTGTGCGCCCCTGAGAATTGTTTTTACGCTTGAGACGTGAAGACCGACCTACTATCTGAATCTTCTACCGTGAGAAAATGCTGGACCTTGTCCAAAATCCGATTCAACGTGGTTGTAGGGAGTCGGAGGTTAGTGGGGCAAGAAGCTATGAAGCCATAATATACAAGATTCTGTCTATGCCCTCCCATGAGTGAGGGAATGCAATGCAATGAAGCTACTGGCGAAAATGAATTCCTGGTCGTGGTAAAAAGGCAAAGACCTCTGGCAGGACCTGAACGAAAGCATGAACAATTAAAGAAAGACGAAATATCTGCGTAAGACATGACAATAATGCTGTAGGGCGAACCGGACCAGTTTGCGGTCAAAACATAAAATGAGCGATCAACATTAATTATTAGGAAATTAGGGAAGCAGGTATGTATGTGATACATACGGGCCAAATCAGCCTAGATGCACAGATGGACAACTAACCAGGCAATCAGCCCAGCAGGTTTGAAAACAGTCGTCGGGCTCCCGAAGCCATGGGGCCGAAGCAGTCGTCGGGCTCCCGAAGCCATGGGGCCGAAGCAGTCGTCGGGCTCCCGAAGCCATGGGGCCGAAGCAGTCGTCGGGCCCCCGAAGCCATGGGGCCGAAGCATTCGTCGGGCCCCCGAAGCCATGGGGACGTTTTTTTTTTTTTTTTTTAAGAATTATAACTATGAAAAGTGACATGAATAAGGTGCACGTGAATTAAACCATGAGCCTGACCGATGTGGCAGGCGATACCCAAGATAAACTACGTGGCCTGAATAACATGCAAGGCGAAATATCGTTAGGAACGAGACCTGACTGACGTGGAAGGTGACCCCAATAGTTCAACTGCATGACCTGAAAAGAAAAGACGAAGGGAAACGTGACAGAAAATGGAGATAATAACGGACATTAACTAAAATTAATAACATAAGTTGGTAAGCAGGTAAAGATATGAGTCATTCAAAAGCATAGCTGCACAGGTGGACAGACAACCATTGGTCAGACCCCTGAAGCCACGGGGCTGAAGCAACCACCAGGGGCCCATGGGGCCGGGCAGCCGTCGGGATGCAAACCTTAGAATTGAGGACGGCTCGGGAAAAGATTGGGCCTTAACCCAACGGGTTTAGTAAGCAACCGGGACTCGATAACCTAGAAAGACAAAGACATGGACTCGCATAACCATGACCCCCTCCAACAGAAACATGGGACACTAATCAGCCTACAACCATGTCGTACCCTTAACAAACAAAACATGAAAAGCGGTCAAGGGGCCCCCGGAGACATGAGGCCGGATCGGTCATAGGGCCCCCGAAGCCAGAGGGATGACGTTGCGGTGACGATAAGTAATTAAAACGTAAGCCGGACCTGATGGCATATGAAGCGACTTGAATGATTGGATTGGCTAGAAGGTGGCCTAAGGAACATGACTGCCAACAGGCGTTAAAAATATAGACATTAGTAATCCGAAGCACGTGCATACATAAAGCACTAACCACCGCGAACCATAAACGTAAACATGAAATGCCTGGGGCATTGCAAGTTCGCTAAGAGAAGTCTCTTATCGTGATAAACAAATGAACAGCTTGTGAAAACATAGCAGGAAACGTACTCCTATCGGCCCACTGACCTCCGCTGAGGAGCTGTTTGGTGAACTGGGGCAGGAGACCAATCTGAGTGAATATGAACCAGAAGTAAAAGGAGACCAGTCTGAGGGAATACGAACCAGGATTAAACAGAAAGTAGGCCTATGGAATGTGACAGACCACCGAGGAAGGGAACGTAAGCCTGAAAAGACCGCAGTTATGTTTGTCAGGAGAGAGGTACCAGAGCGGTGGGTGCAGACTGCCTCGGTGAGATTGAGCAAAACCATGATGTAGCAATAAACAGGAGAATGCAGCTTTGAGTGGGAGTAGAGTACAACACATGATGTAACAACAAATGGGTGAATGCAGCTTTGGATGTGAGTGGTACCTAAAAACATGGTATAGGCGCAGCTCTGGGTATGGGTAGCGCATGAATAGCATGATATAAAGCAGACGTATAAATGCAACCTGAAAGTGAGCAGAGTATTGACGTGATGCGAAAGCAGACATGTGGATGCAGCTCTAGTAGTGAAAGGAGTATAGGACAAGATGTGAAAAGCAGACATGCGGACGCAGCTTTGGATGTGAACAGAATATTAACTTGATGTGATCGCAGACATGGAAAGCGGCTTTGGTGAGTGGGGTATACAACCTGGTGTAGCAGTAGAAGTGTGAACACAACTTTGGGTATAAGCAGAGCATGAAAATTGGTATAAACGCAGCTCTGGTTGTGAGTGGAGCAAGGTGGGAACTCCAGGGTGGTGCGTCCAGAGCATGAAAACGGAGTAACAGTAGCAGCTATGGCTGTAAGCCGAGTATACAACATGTAATAACAGGCATGTAATACGATCCGGCTGTCGGCTGGGGACGGAATGAGATGTAACAGCCAACAGGTGAGCGCAGCTTGAATGTGAGACCAATCTGAGTGAAAACGAACCAAGAGTAGAAAAGTGCAGTATAGTGAAGATGTGCGGATGCAGCATAAGACATTAAATAAAAGCCGAAAGTGTAAATGCCGCTCAGGATAACAGCGGAGCATGAAAGTATGAGATTGTGGATAAGCTCTGCCTGTATATTTATGTTTAAATTGTACTGGAGCTGTCATTTGGCATTCCGGGCACTAGAGGCCGCTGTTTTGCAGCACAGTCAGCATGCTTCTGGGTGAACCAGTAAGTGTTGATCTGACATGGTGGAAGGATTGTGCTGTGAGGGGCTGAATCCGATGCCATCCTGGCTTGCAGATGTCCGGCAGTGAATGGATACTCAAAGGAAGGAGAGTATCTGCTGTCCCCTGTCTGGATCCAGCACTTTGAAAGAGAGGTTGTCCCAGGAAGACCAGTTCCAGTGTATGGACAGAAAACCTTAGCATCAAGCAAGGCCGCACGGTTGCTGAGAGCTTGGTGGCCATCCCGGGTAAGCGGCATCCTAGGGCCCAGAACGGACGCAGGTCAGTACACCTGATTACCAATTGTACTTCACTGTTTGGCGCCTAAAGTAACAGAGACTAGCCTAGGCCTTGTACGCGCTAGTTAGATAGGGTTATAGCTTTGTTAGGCCTTACTGTACTGCAGCGCAGTAATTGACTTGCAGGCTCTGCTGCGTCTGCCACCGGTTAGGTGTGTCTTCTATAGCGGCACAGTACGACTTGTAGGCTCTGCTGTGTACACCAGCAGGCTAGGCCTGTCCCTCGGACAAGGACGGTGACTGTGGGCCTGGGGTATTACTTATACTGTTTGTACTTGTGTTAATACTGTTTCCAAAGTAAAGTTTATATTCTTGCATATAACGCTGGTGTCAGTGTTGCTTCCATGTCTGTGACTTTGCTGTATCCTGGGGAGCCCACCCCGGTACACGGCTTACGAAAGGGAAATACATGAAGTTTAAAGATGGTGGTAGCAGGGGGAAAAGGGGGGAGACACATGGCAAGGAACAGCTACAGCAAGAGGCCTAAACAATAAACACTGCGTCCGATCTCCAAACATGACGTCAGGTGCAGCCCGGGTAACTCTTACTTCAGCCGGTTTGCTGTAAAGAAACTTTTCATACGAGACGAATGAAGCAAAGTGAAACTTGTAAGATTTATAGGAACCAACTCTTATTACCAACAAACAAAAATTAAAAGCAAATGGAAGTATTTAGGCCCAAACGAGCAAACCTGAGGTAGCAGATTCTGAGGTGAAGCCTCCCGTTCGCTAGCAAAGTCGGATCCGACCAGCCTGGAGAGACGGCCCAGGCCCAACCTACTTACGTAGTATGGCGCGTGCATGCTATGGTAGCAGAGAGCAAAATAACAAGCTCCATGCTGCAAAGAAAGAATCCTACCACCAGAGAAGCTAGTGTGCTAATGGCACCTGAAAACACACACCCCACAAATGCAGGCTGACTAATCAGCCTTACCAACTTGTAGAAGTTTTTCTTCTTTTAAATATTCTCTCCTCTTTTACCTTGTTGATTCCCTTTATGTATTTAAAAGTTTCTATCATATCCCCTCTGTCTCGTCTTTCTTCCAAGTTATATATGTTAAGGTCCTTTAATCTTTCCTGGTAAGTTTTGTCCTGCAATCCATGTACTAGTTTAGTAGCTCTTCTCTGAACTCTCTCCAAAGTATCAATATCCTTCTGGACATATGGTCTCCAGTACTGCGCACAATACTCCTAATGAGGTCTCACTAGTGCTCTGTAGAGCGCCATGAGCACCTCCCTCTTTCTACTGGTAATGCCTCTCCCTATGCACCCAAGCATTCTGCTAGCATTTCCTGCTGCTCTATGACATTGTCTGCCTACCTTTAAGTCTTCTGAAATAATGATCCCTAAATCCCTTTCCTCAGATACTGAAGTTAGGACTATATCACTGATTTTATATTCTGCTCTTGGGTTTTTACGTCCCAGGTGCATTATCTTGCACTTATCAACATTAAATTTTAGTTGCCAGATTATGGCTTACAGCTTAAGAAAACCCCAAATTCACAATCTCAGAAAATTAGAATATTGTGAAAAGGTTCAATATTCTGGGCTTAAAGTGTCCCACTCTAGTCAGCCAATTAATCCATAACACCTGCAAAGGGTTCCTGAGCCTTTAAATTGTCTCTCAGTCTGGTTCAGTAGAAATCACAATCATGGGAAAGATTGCTTACCTAACAGTTGTGCAGGAAACCATCATTGACACCCTCCATAAGGGAAAGCCTCAAAAGTTTCACCCTATAAGACGCACTGGCCCATAAGACGCACCTAGGTTTTTGAGGAGGAAAATAAGAAAAAAAATATTTTGAACCAAAAGGTGTGCTTTTGGTGGGTTTTGAACTAATGGTGGTCTGTGGATGACACCATTATGGGGGATCTGTGGATGACACACTGTTATGGGGGGCATCTGTGGATGGCACTATTATGGGGCATCTGTGGATGGCGCTGTTATGGGGGCATCTGGGGATGGCACTATTATGGGGGCATCTGGGGATGGCACTATTATGGGGGCATCTGGGGATGGCACTATTATGGGGTCATCTGGGGATGGCACTGTTATAGGGGCATATGGGGATGGCACTGTTATGGGGGCATCTGGGGATGGCATTACACTGCTATGGGGTGATCTGTGGATAACACACAGCATCTTATGCTATGTGTCATCCACAGACCCCCCCCCATAACTGTCCCTGTGTAGTGAATAACCCCCAATACAGGGGTTGGGGGGTCGGCATTTTGTTTTGTAATGGCAGCGGGGCCCGATGCAGTCACTATATTCTATTACACCGGGCCCCGCTCACTGTAGTAATCATATAGGCAATGTTAAACTGTAGAATTCCTCTCCAATTCAGGCTGTAGTACTTACTACTAACTTCCATAGCAGGCAGGAGGCCGGGCAGCGGCAGCGTAACTCACTAAGTCACTCGCCTGTGCCGCCTGCTTCATTCATAAGGTAAAAGGAGCAGGCGCGTGACGTAGTGAGTTACGCTGCCGCCTCCTGCCTGCTACGGAAGATTGTAGTAAGTACTACAGTCTGGATTGGAGAGGAATTCTACAGTTTAACATTGCCTATATGATTACTACAGTGAGCGGGGCCTGGTGTAATAGAATACAGCAACTGCATCGGGCCCTGCTACCATTACAAACAAGATGCTGGCCCCCAGCCCCTCCTCCCTCCCCGCTGATACACACGCCGGCGGTGTGCAGCGTGGCAGCAGTGTATCAGTGTAAATTGCAGCATTCGCCCCATAAGATGCAGTGCTATTTTCCCCCCAATTTTTTTTTTGGGGGGGGGGCGTCTTATAGGGCAAAAATTATGGTAATTGCAAAAGAAGCAGGATGTTCCCAAAGTGCTGTATCAAAGCACATTAATAGAAAGTTGGAAGGGACAAGTGTTGAAGAAAAAGGTGCACAAGCAGCAGGGATGACCGCAGCCTGGAGAGGATTGTCAGGAAAAGGCCTTTCAAAAGTGTTGAGGACTTTCACAATGTGGGCTAAGGCTGCAGTTAGTGCATCAAGAGCCACCACACACAGACGGATCCTGGACATGGGCTTCAAATGTCGTATACTTGTCAAGCCTATCCTGGGATAAAGAAAAAAAGAACTGGTCTGTTGCTCAGAGGTCCAAAGTCCTCTTTTCCGATGAGATCAACTTTTGCATCTCATTTGGAAACCAAGGACCCAGAGTCTGGAGGAAGAATGGAGAGGCACACAATGCAAGATGCTTGATGTCCAGTGTTAGGTTTCCACAGTCTGTGTTGATTTGGGGAGCTATGTCATCTGCTGGTGTTGTTCCACTGTGCTTCATTAAGCCCAGAGTCAACGCAGCCGTCTACCAGAAGATTTTGGAGCACTTCATGCTTCCTTCCGCAGACAAGCTTTATGTCACTCCCTTTGGTTTGCGCTGTGACACTGTTGCCACACTTGTGGTTGCCCACGGCAACGTGTTGTTGTGAGAGCATGCGGTGGCAGTGTCTCGGCCTTCTGGTTGATTGCCGTGCCATGGTTGCCACGCATGCTGTTGCCGGTGGTAATGTGTGGCTTAGTTTGCTTGTGTGTGCATTTCCCCTTTAAGTGGCTTCCTTCCTCTGTCTGGTGTTGGAAGGGTTAACTCCCTTCCTAGTGTTTTGTGAACACTGCGTTTATGTGTTTGTGGGTGTGGCTGCTTGGGCTATTTGGTCTCTGTTGGATGCCTGAAGCTGAGTATTCCTCCAGGCTTGGTGTGTGCTGGTGGTTCACTGCTCTTGGCTTTACCATCTGTCCAGTGAGGGCCACCCTTGTGGTCATAGATGTTCAATGTTATCCCGGTGTCTCCTTCCCTTCCTGTCCCTATTTGTATGGAGTGGGTTATGTTCAGGGTGTTTATATGTCTAGCTTGCTGTTACATGTCTGGTGGTGTTTGGTGTCATGTTTACTAGACATTCCCCTGTCTCATGTTATTGCAGCTATGGTGTCCTGGGTTCCTGTGTGGTTTGTGGTGTGTGCTGTGTCCTTTAATGTTGGTGTGGACACCAGCACTTGTGCACGGGTTCCAGTCAGTGTGTCTGTGGCAGGTAAGTGTGTTATTGGTTTCGCTTACCTGCCATCTCCTTAGCTGTATGTGTTTCCCTTTCCCTGCTTCTAGGCCTTTAGAGACTCCTGTTTCTCTGTGTTGTGGATGAACATGTCGTCTCTCCACTGTTCCTAACTGAGGGATTTCCAGGGCAACTCAGGATATTAGGTATCCAGGGTATGAGCAGTCCCACCATCAGGGTCCGCTCATACGGTTAGGAGTTAGGTAGAGGATTAGGGATGCAATAGAAGGTGATCTGCTCCCTAATCCCGGCGTCCTGGTCTAGTTGCTACCATTATCCTTCTTACATTGTATGGTGGGGGTTTCCCCCACTCCCCACCATGACACTTTATGGAGATGGTGACTTCATTTTCCAGCAGGACTTGCCCCCTGACGACACTGCCAAAAGTACAAAAACCTGGTTCAATGACTATGGGATTACTGTGCTTGATTGGCCAGCAAACTTGCCTGACCTGAACCCCATAGAGGATCTATGGGGCATTGCCAAGAGAAAGATGAGAGACATGAGACCGAACAATGCAGAAAAGCTGAAGGCTGCTATTGAAGCATCCTGGTCTTCCATAACACCTCAGCAGTGCTATTGGCTGATAGCATCCATGCCACGCCGCATTGAGGCAGTAATTAATGCAAAAGGGGCCCAAACCAAGTACTGAGTACATATACATGATTATACTTTTCTGAGGTCCTACATTTTTCTATTTAACATCCTTTTTTATTGATTTCATGTAATGTTCTAATTTTCTGATATTGTGAATTTGGGGTTTTCATAAGCGGTGAGCCATAATCATCCAAATTATAACAAATAAAGGCTTGAAATATCTCGCTTTGCATGTAATGAGTCTATCTCATATATTAGTTTCACCTTTTAAATTGCATAACTGAAATAAATGAATTTTTCGAGTTTCACCTGTATTTATGACTCATTAATATATCACACAGAAGCCAATGGAAAAGCCTGACTTTCATCAAAAATTATCAACCACTATAAAGAGCAACCAAGCTGGCAACACATCTCACTGTTATCCTGGTTAGAAAGCAATCCCAGGCCACCAATCTATTTTTTTTATGATATCGTCAGCTCTTCTGCAGCTTAAAAGTTCAGTGTCTACAGCGTTATCATCGCTAAAAGTGAAAAGTCGAACTTTGCAATAATTTACAACACTATAAAGCGGAATTGCTCCTCAGATAACACATCAAGAGGACGTGATCCTACTGTTCTATCTTTACTGAGGCTCAAAAAAATGTGTAAACAGCAGTAAAATGAAACTCTAGAAAATCGATTTCCTTAATGTAAGCCATTGAGTTATGTTTTTTTTTTTATTCTCTTTAGCCATTTCTTAGTTATAGCAGCTTGTACCCATTAAAGTGAATCTCCATCTTTTATTTTTCATGTCTATTTTTTATGTCCAGCAAATGAAGTATTTTTTTTCCTGTACAGAGCTCCAAATCTCTGGACAGATTTTCTTGGAATTTAAAGGAACACTACTATAAATATTTTTTTTAGCACATAAGAACAATTGAGGAGTTGTTCTGTTATCCCAATTCTAAACTCTATTATACTACCAGGTAACATATTTTCCTCACAGCAGCAGTAAACCAACAATGGGTTACCTATCTATATAGGAATTGTATCTCTCTGTGCTGTCTGCTACAGAAGGACAACATTTTGTATTTAATTCTCAACAGTATAGTACTGCCGAAATTAAAAAGAAAAACAGACAAAAATTCTGATTTGTTTTCAATATTGAGTGCAAAATACCTCTTTCTGATTGAATTGTCCCTTTAGTATTGATGACCTATCCTTCTGGTGCACAGCAGCTCCTGCAAACAGCAAATGACAAGGGTTCCAGGAGTCAAACCCCTGCTTATCTGATATTGAAGACCTATCCTTGGGACAATTCCCCAAAAACCCTCTTAAAAACTATGGACACTTTTCGCCTTGAAAACATGATTTTTACATATTTTTGTGGTCACCCACAGTTTAAAAAGTTGAATTAAGTTTAATGCTGCAATCTATATTCCTTCATTCACTTTCAGACTTCCTGATATTTTGTTTGCAATCTACTCCTAGTTTTAGACTTTTCTTATTTTGGCCATGTCCCTCCCAGCAATACATGCTGAATGTGTAGTCTGTGTATCCTGAATGCTGTAGTCTTCACTAGCTCTCATTAATCAGCCCAGCTTCATTCCAGGACTAATTTCTCTTTCTACAGCATAGGAGTAGTGACAAACACTAATGCTGAGGAGTGTGTTGTCCATGCCCTGAATAGTCTGTTGTAGGTACTCTCTCATTATACCAATGCACAGTCTGTGTGATTTCCACCCTGCCCAAGCTCCAGATTGCTCTGTTTGCTCTAGTCTCTATCTGTACTCTGATACAGTATAGCATGTGTGACTTGGATGCTTTGTGTAGTAGTTAGGGGAGGAAGAGACCGCAGGGCAGGGTTCAATTGGTGTTTGTAGGGACTGACCCTTACAAGAGCAAGACAGAATCTTAATAATCTGATTAACTAATACAAAATGACAAACAGGTCAAGTCCATAAATCAGTATATATGGTAGTTTGACTTCATAACGCTCACCAATTACCTGTTTAGTTCATATAGTTTCCTTTGAGATATCCTCTTACAGAGTAGTTTATCACAGGTTAGATTTTTATGACCCTGACACATTTCACAAATATTTCAGATTAAAAGGTGTCGCTATGTGGACAAGGGTCACCCCTAGATATTAATATTCATACTCATAATCAGAGGATGTAAAGCTTTACCTAGTCCATAGATTTACATTGTATTTGACCTGACTGGTTCAATAGCAGGAACATTATTGACAGCTACTTTTATTATATACACTATTTCAAATAGAAAATAATGCCCAAAAATGTATTCCTTGTTTATTTATTACTATTTACACCTTCTTTTTGCCTTCTGAATGAGCGGTGGACACAGGAAGTAGCTATGCGGCTTCCTGTATTGGACTCAGCAATCACGTGATCGCTGGGTGTTCTCAAGCAGAGCTGCCAGAACTTTGCAGACTCAGATCAGCTCTGCAAGGGTATAATGCCAAAAAGAGTCAGTTTTCCCCTGTAACTTGGGCTCCTTTGGCTGCCACAGTTTTAGTGATAAAGTGCAAAATAAAATAAAAAAGAAAGAAAATTAAAAAAGATCTTTTAATAACCTTGTGGGGGACAATACAGTATATATTCGAAAATAAGTAAAAAGCAAATGTCAGGGGACATGTGGGATGATTACAACCTGCCTGGTCCTTTGTCTCCATGGCAGATGTGTATGGCAGATTATCGGGAAGTAATATTCGTAGGAATGTTCGACCCAATAATCGGCCAAAACATTGGGCTGTGTAAATCCAGCTTTAGTCACTATTGCCAGATCAGGTTTAGTACTCGAGGTGTGAATTAAATATAATGTGCACAGTGAGGAGGTTGCCGAGTGGGCATAGTTTAGAAGGAAGAAGGAAGGGTTAGAGATAACGGCTGACCAGGTGACCGAAAATGCATCCACAAGAGTCTAAATGGACAGCTACTTTCTGCCCCAGAATCTGAAGGTAGGTGAATTCTGGAGCACAGACATCTAACCTTAAAGGGCTATTCCCAGATTTGTTTTTTGATTACCTACAGTGGGATGCGAAAGTTTAGGCAACCTTGTTAATCGTCATGATTTTCCTGTATAAATCGTTGGTTGTTACGATAAAAAATGTCAGTTAAATATATAATATAGGAGACACACACAGTGATATTTGAGAAGTGAAATGAAGTTTATTGGATTTAAAGTGTGCTATAATTGTCTAAACAAAATTAGGCAGGTGCATAAATTTGGGCACCACAAAAAAAGAAATGAAATCAATATTTAGTATATCCTCCTTTTGCAGAATTTACAGCCTCTAAGCGCTTCCTGTAGGTTCCAACGAGAGTCTGGATTCTGGTTGAAGGCATTTTGGACCATTCCTCTTTACAAAACATCTTTAGTTCATTCAGGTTTGATGGCTTCCTAGCATGGACAGCTCTCTTTAAGTCACACCACAGATTTTCAATTATATTCAGGTCTGAGGGACTGAGATGGCCATTCCAGAACGTTGTATTTGTTCCTCTGCATAAATGCCTTAGTGGATTTTGAGCAGTGTTTAGGGTCGTTGTCTTGTTGAAAGATCCAGCCCCGACGCAGCTTAAGCTTTGTCACTGATTCCTGGACATTGGTCTCCAGAATCTGCTGATACTGAGTGGAATCCATGCGTCCCTAAACTTTGACAAGATTCGCAGTCCCTGTACTGGTCACACAGCCCCACAGCATGATGGAACCACCACCATATTTTACTGTAGGTAGCAGGTGTTTTTCTTGGAATGCTGTGTTCTTTTTCCTCCATGCATAACGCCCCTTGTTATGGCCAAATAAGCACCTTATTCCAAAATGAAGCTGGCTTGTCCAAATGTGCTTTAGCCCACCTCAAGCGGCACTTTTTGTGCTGTGGGCGGAGAAAAGGCTTCCTCTGCATCACTCTCGCATACAGCATCTCCTTGTGTAAAGTGCGCCGAATGGTTGAACGATGCACAGTGACTCCATCTGCAGCAAGTTGATGTTGTAGGTCTTTGGTGCTGGTCTGTGGGTTGACTCTGATTGTTCTCACCATTTGTCGCTTCTGTCTATCCGAGATTTTTCTTGGTCTGCCACTTCGAGCCTTAACTTGAACTGAGCCTGTGGGCTTCTATTTCCTCAATATGTTCCTAACTGTGGAAACAGACAGCTGAAATCTCTGAGACAGCTTTCTGTATCCTTCCCCTAAACCATGATGGTGAACAATCTTTGTCTTCAGGTCATTTGAGAGTTGTTTTGAGACCCCCATGTTGCTACTCTTCAGAGAAAATTAAAAGAAGAGGGAAACTTACAATTGACCCCCTTAAATACTCTTTCTCATAATTGGATTCACCTGTGTATGTAGGTCAGGGGTCACTGAGCTTACCAAGCCAATTTGAGTTCCAATAACTAGTTCTAACCCTGGTTTCACACCTAGGCGTTTCTCAAACACGCGTTTCTATGCGCGTTTTTATGCGTGTTTTTTTTAATAGTGAACGCGCGTTTGACGCGCGTTTGGGTGATTGACAGCAGTGTTGTCCAAAGAGTCTATGGCCCAAACGCGCGTCAAACGCGCCAAAAAAAGCTCCTGTACTTGTTTGAGCGTCGGGCGTTTTACAGCGCGTTCAAACGCGCTGTAAAACGCGAAAATGTGAACCAGCCCCATAGGGAAGCATTGGTTTTCATGTGTTGCGCGTTTTACAGCGCGTAGGAACGCGCTGTAAAACGCTCAAGTGTGAACTTAGGGTAAAGGTTTTGGAATTAATAAAATGACAACAGTGCCCAAATTTATGCACCTGCCTAATTTTTTTAAACAATTATAGCACACTTTCTGTAAGTCCAATAAACTTCATTTCACTTCTCAAATATCACTGTGTGTGTCTGCTATATGATATATTTAACTGACATTTTTTTATCGTAACAACCAACGATTTATACAGGAAAATCATGACGATTAACAAGGTTGCCTAAACTTTCGCATCCCACTGTATCTTCAGGATCAGCCATCAATATCTGATTGGTGGTGGTCTGACACCCAGCATGTCTGCCAATCAATTGTTTCAGTGGAAGCAGTGCTGCAGTAACCAGCTCCATCCTCTACACAGCTGATGGAGCTATGTACGTCCGATGCTGATGCTACACTGAAAAAGTCAATCGGTGGGGATACAGGGTGTCGGGTGCTGATTAAATATTGATTGGCCATTATAAATAAAATACTGGAATACCCCCTTAAGAGAAGAACTGCAATTGCTGTCCATAAGGATTCAGGTACATAGACATATTTTTATGTTGATATTATTATTGAGACAAAAAACACATGGAAGAGATGCAAGTTCTGAAGGTTTCTCAAGGTTGCTAACGTAATCAGCACTGATTGCAATCTTGCAATCTCAATCATCATTTCCATGACAATGGAAATTTAACAGTACCGAGTTAATTACAGTGATAAAAAGCACACCAACTCTGCTTCCTGTAATAACCTCAAGATAATGTACTATTATAAAGCTGTAACCCAGAGATTGCGCCTAGGTTCGTAGATACCATCTCAGAACTGAAATGGCAATCATAACTCTGCATCAAATACGTCAAAACGGAAACTTGACAAATAAAATGCCTGCACTTAGAATCTCAACCCCTGGTAAGAATTAATGTATCCCCACACAAGAGGATGTTCACCATGGTTTTTCAACTGGTAGCAAGAACACCAATCTCAGATATGACACCAAACAAAGGTTTAATAGCTAAATGTTCTGGCTTCATAACATTCCACAAAGAAATGGAAGGAAATTACTTAGAGGAAAATAGTTTGTTGCTCCTCCTCAAATTTTTATTTTGGCCTAAATTCTTTGAGGCTTGAACACTAATGATAACCAATATTCTATTTGTCAAGCTGGTACTAACTTTCTTGAAGAGCAGCTTTGTAGGGTAAGGCTTTGCTATGGGCAATGTTTCTAATTTCCACAATAAATTTGAAATTGGATTAAGATCCGTATGGTTTGCTGGCCATGTGTCATTGAGTTCCTATGTCTTTCTTGAAGAAAATCTTCAGTGCTCTTTGCTCTGTGACAATATGCATCCTGAAAAATGATGTCACCATCACCATACCTATTTTCTATACATGGAATGAGAAAAGTGCTCAAAATGTCTACGTACACCTCCACATTGACTGTTGAAGTAATGATCGCCACCTCCCCTGGTTCTTTACTCACAGAACTGCCTATCATAAGTGAGATGGGAACTGTGAATAATTTGCACCAAAACACTGTCTACAACAGTTAATAAATGTGGTGCACAGCATGTACGCCAGGTGGTTTTTAATACCTTTCCATCTCGTCTAACAAGGGAGTGTGGCCTTGGGGTGCGGTGAAAGACCACATGAGTTTATGGGAATGGGGTGTGGCTTAGACATATAGTGTGCCAAAATAAAAGTGTTAAAAATTGGGTATATTGTTTAGGTAAACTAAGCCATCAAATAGGTGATGTGTAAAGCCAGACTAGACAGTCTAAATAAGTGACTGATCAAGTGAAGATGATGTCCCCCTGGATATTGTATTTTGAAAGATAAAAAAAAATCAATAGATCATGTAAATAAATCATTAATTATCACTAAAAATACTGGCAGAGAAATACATTGAAATAAATAATCCAGGGGGAGATGATCTTCACTTGATCCGACGTGATAGATTTATCAAGCATCAGCAATGTTTTTTTTTGTTAATGTGTCATCAGAAATTGAACTATTGTTTATAACACATTTTTATGTTAAACATATTTTTCTAGAATTTTTGATGAGTTTTTTTTATTTATTTCTCCACGTTACTCTTTATCTATATCAGGAATGCCCAACCTGCGGCCCTCCAGCTGTTGCAAAACTGCAATTTCCAGCATGCTTGGACAGCTTTACAGCTATTATGGCATGCTGGGAGTTGTAGTTTTGCAACAGCTGGGGGGCCATCGGTTGAGCCTGAAGATCTGTATTAAAAAATTTATATAATCCTGCAATTTTCACACTGGCCACTAGGCCTAATAATTAGTGATGATTTCCTGTTCTGTACAGATAACTATTCAGTAGCTATTATCATTATCACCATAGGCAGAATTACAATTACAAGTAACACCTCTATATAGATAAATTTACCGTTCACAATAGGCGATATCGCAGCTTATCTACTCCCGCTTGACTTCTGCATAGATCTCAGAGCATGGCTAGAAAACGCCAATAAGGTGAGCTTTCCATTGGGTCTATGGCCATGTAGCAGCTCTAAAAAAAAGGACGTTTTCAGATATTTTAGGCCTAGTGGCCAGTGAGAAAATTGCAGGATTATCTACACTTTTTTATATAGTGACGTGGAAAAAGTTAAAAAGCTGACCATAAACAAAAAAAATATATATATATCTATACATACTACTTTACAACTAGTTGTGAGATATTCTTTTTGCATCATTATAATGGTGCCCCTTAGTGTTCAATCTGTATATTAATGCGCATGGCCACCTAGTGAACTGAGCACATGCTCTGTTCCATCCTTCAACTTTCACTAGCCAGATCTACTCTTAGAAGCTGTCACAGTTTATAGGGAGAGCAATAAAATATATTGTCGACAGGTACCAACTCTGCCCACCAAATTGAGCCAAACTGGAACACAACAGACAGGTCCACCAAGTCCCAGGTTTTCGGAAGAAGCCAAAAGTGGGTGAAACCCTGCGTTGGTCTTTGTAGCCACTGTTCAAAACGTGATGAAGGAATGTTTTAAAATTTGTTTATATGAAGAATAAAAAATTCCGCTATTAAACTCTCCTAGCAGTCCGCACTATGTTCTTTTCTCTATCCTAAGTCAAAGTAGCAGGAAGATTGGTGGAGTTTGAATTATTAGATTTGGTGCATAAGATCTCAATGGGTTGTTAGAGAAATATATGAGCCCCTAGAGAGCTTCTGTGTAGAGACAATAAAGCCAAAGGGTATTGGAGGTCTGAAAAGGAGACTACTGACTCCTTTTGCCCATTCTGTTTTAGGTGGTGGCAAGTCACATCTGAACATACTATGCTCCTCTACTCCAAGTGTGGTAGCTCTGGAACATTTGCGTTTTTTGTAAATAGTTACAGGGAGAGGGCTGCAGCAGAAAGGACATGCCCGCTGATCTGGCAGTCTGAAGAGAATCTAGCAGAGTAACTGGAGCAATAAACAGGGCTGTCTCTAGCTATGTTAGAAAGAGATTGCCATATACTATATGATGTCTGATTTTCATTTTTTACATCAATCATGGAGTAACCACTTTAAGGGGCTAAGCTGGCCATAGCATACGCTTCTCACAAAAAGTGAGGGATATTTTGTTTTCGGGTGAAATTTATGGAAAACGTTAAAAATTATATCATGAAAGTAGGGCATTTAAGTTAAAGCATGCAATGGTAATTTCCTTATCTCAAACAATTTATTGAAGCAACAGCCAACACCAGTGGTGGGTATACCCCCACAAAAATGTCAATTTCTCAGCAAATTGTCATGTGGTCTTGAGCATCAATTACAGCTTGACAACAACATCTCATACTGTTCACAATTCGACTTATTGTCTTCTGAGGCATGGCATCCCACTCTTCTTGAAGGGCAGCCCTCAGGTCATTGAGGTTCTGGGGTACAGAGTTACGCGCCTCTACATGGCAACTCAGCTGATCCCATAGGATTTCAATGGGATTGAGGTCTGGAGAAAGTGCAGGCCACTCCATTTGAGGTACCCCAGTCTCCAGCAGCCATTCCCTAATGGTGCAACCTCGATGAAGATGAAATTAGGCCTGTGTTGTACATGCAGAGGCACAATGACTGGATTCATTATCTTATTCAAGTAGTTTGGGCTTGTCACTGTACAATTCACAAAGTGTATGGCAGTTCTGTATTGACTAGACACACCTGCCCACACTGTACCACCACCACCAGCAAAGTCTCGTCTGGTGACAATAGTGGCTGATGCATAGTGCTCTCCTTGACGTTTCCAACATCGTTGCCAGCCATCATTTCTGCTCAGCGTTAATTGAATTTCATCAATGAACAGCACTGAGGCTCACTGGTTCCTCATCCAGCGTAGATGCTCCCTGGCCCATGCAAGACTATGACGCCTGTGCCTAGTGGTGTGGTCAGGTACCCTTGCATGTCATCCAGCAGGCAGACCATGGTGATGTAAATGGTTTAGAATGGTCTGCCGTTACACTTGGGTGCCTCTCACCTCCATTAAATGTGCCTGGAGTTGTGTGGCATTTATCATCCGATTCCATAGGGAATTGTTCAGAATGAAGTGGTTATCAGTGTGGGATATGGCCAAAGGATGTCCAATTCTATGCCTTTCTGTGACTCTTCAAGTCTATCTGTATCTCTGTTGCAACCTGCTGATGACTCTCTGTGACACCCTAAGCTCAGTGGCCACTTCTTTTTGAGAACATCCTGCTTGAAGCCTCGCAGGGGCGAGGTGCTGTTGATCATTTGTTAGGTGTTGTCTTGGTCTCATGATGCTAAAATGTCAACAGCATGATGAGGAGGACAGTTTAAATACCAATTTTAATTGAACCAGGTAATGTATTGGGCGATTCATTGATCGAACACCTGTTGTGAATTTTTCTCCTTGTTAGAGAACAGCAAGTTGAGCGAAAAGTACTGAAACTTTGAACAGTTGGACATATGCATTCAAAAGTTTAGAGAAGGTCACATTAAATTCACCTGTAAAGGTTAGAGTGCATATTAGGTTCATCACTTTTCTTTAAAGTGTTTTATGGGCAGGATTTTTATGGAATGGTGGAGTGGAAGTTGAACCTGCCATTCCCTTCCGACTCCATTACAACTATTTCAACTATTTCCCCTAGCCTGAAACAAACCCAGGTGTAGCTTCTAGGATCAATACTGGGGGAATAAATATATGGCTGAAAAGCTCATTCAGTATCAGGGTCAGTGCCTGAAAGCTGCAAGACATGCTGTGCAAAGCCTGATCTAATGTTGATGCTGACAGATAGGTGAGGAAACTCATGTATACTTAGCGCTCAGACAGCAGATGTTTTTTTGTTACCTTTATGGTTGATGTTGCTATAGGTTCAACCAAGTGAATATTGAACTTGGATGTCACTGTCTTACTTGGAAGATATAGAAACAATATTTGAACTTTTAACCTACATTATTTTTTATAGGCAAGCATGTCTCAAAGGTCTTGTACAGCTGCCTGTACACAATGTCAGCCCGTCAGAGGGTTCTGTATGCTCTCACTGCGGATTCCCAGGCCACACCTTTCACTGTTGGCGACACTTTACAGTACTTGCTATTTATTTTAAATAGCACCTACTTACAAGTGTGGTCTAGGAAACATAGGTTTGGTCCAGCAAATATCGGTGAGCAGGGCTGGGATGACGGGTAGCTATGGGTAGGCGCCCGCTTAGGGGAACATCTCGCTACCCATGATGGGGGCATTTGCAGCCGTTCAGCTGCATACTATAAGGGAGTAGAGGGATGCAAGAGGATGTGATGACATCACTGCGCGAGACCCAGCGCAGGAGCGGGGATGTCATGTGTACTGCCTGTGCCGAGATGCGGAAACACAGGCCACAGATTGGAAGAGGTCTGTGGCTTGCAACGCATACCGTGGTGGGGAACGGGAGTGAGGTAAGTGTTTTTTGTTTTTTTTAAAACAAATCAGTGGCGTACTGGGGGCATGAAGGAGCATTATAACTCAGGGGTAGGAGCATTAAATACTAGCACTGGGAAGCTATATATACTGGCACTAAGGGAGGAGCATTAAATACTGGCACTGGGGGGAGCATTATATACTGTCACAAAGGTGTGGGGAGCATTAAATACCAGCACTGTGGCGGGGGGAGCATTATATCCTGGCACTAAGGGGGGGAGAGCATTATATACTGGTACTAAGGGGGGGCATTAAATACTGGCACTAAGGGGGAGTGTAAAATACTGGCACTAAGGGGGAGTGTAAAATACTGGCACTTGTGAGAGAGCATTAAATACTGGCACTAAGAGGGGGGCATTAAATACTCACACTAAGGGGGAAACATATACTGCCACTGAGGGGTTGAACGGCATTATATACTGGTACTAGGGGGGCATCATTATATACTGGCACTAAGGGGGAACATTATATATGGGAACTAAGGGGGGAGCAGCATTATATACTGGTGCTAGGGTGGTGTAGTGCCCTAGAGCAGGGAGTACTTTGACATTTGGACATTTGTAGACATTTGCCTATATCTCCTATGCAAAGTTAAAACTTCCTACTTTATTTCACTTGAAAGGGTTAACTTATACTGTTTAATACTGTGTACCTGCTTTTTATATGTTGTGATGTATATCCTGTTCATTATCACTGCATTTATATGGCTCTGTGAAAAGGGTAATGAATACTGAGAGACTGTTAGGGCTTTGATTGAGAAGCTGGTAATTTTCCACAGCTGCCATAGGGTTTAAAGAAGACCATGTTTTGGAGGAAAAAAAAACAGACTTGTGTATCACCATGTTTTGGAGGGAAAACCCAGACTTGTTTACCACCCTGTTTTGGAGGGAAAAACACAGACTTTTTTTTACCACCAAAAGCAGACAGCCTGACCTTTTAAATGTCTGGTTTTAGCTATGTTGTTATGTCTCTAAACTTGTTTTTGTCTGGAAAACCTGCTGTGTTATTGCTATTGAGTATCATTGAAGCTCTAACCTAAGTCTATACCAGACAGGAGCTGAAACAATGTGTCTGTTTGTGCTGAGTTTCTCCACTCCAACCCTCCCACTAGAAGATTCTGGTCTAGCAAAATCTGTATATAAGGAGAGCAGTCATAGTCCCTAAGGTGTTGCCGTTAGGAACCAGTGCTTGGAGAGAAGACTCCTGCATGAGTGACCAGAAAAAGACTCTGAGATGGGGACATTAAGCCACAGACCATGGGTCACTAGCCCTGTGATAAAGGAGCCACCCGGACTACTGAGCTACAGACCGTGGGCCCTTGACCAGGATGTCAGCCTTGTGTGAGAGAGAGGGAGGGACAGGCTAGCTCAGGCCTTTCCTCAGCATCAAATCCTTCTTCTGCCACGGAGGAGACTCTGCCAGACTACTGAGTGACCAGAAGAAGATGCTGAGATGGTGATATGCTGCCACAGAACCTGGATCACCAGCCTTGGACCAGGGTACCAGCCTTCTGAAGAGAAAGAGGGACAGCTAGCTCAGGCCTTTCCTCAGCATAAAACCCTTCTTTTGCCAGGGAGGAGACTGGGGAAGCCAGCCCAGTGCCTTGCCTATATTGTTTTGTACTTGAATTTCTCCAGTAAAGAAGCACCCTGGTTTACTGTAGACCCTGACTCTCTGGACTTATTTCCCATTGGGGTGCACCACGCCTTACCATCCCTTCTGGAGAGCAGCAACACATGGTAACACCTTGATGGTGTCCGGGGGACACAGCGTAGCGCTGGGGCCACCTCAAACCCGGCTACTGCAATTTGGCGTCACAAACAGGATAGGGTCAATCAGCAGCAGAGCAAGTCATCATGGATCCAGCCCCCGTGCATCAAGACAGCCTTTGGCATCTCAAGTAACGCCCGAGTTGGTATCTGAGAAAACCAGCCCTATGAAAGCATCTGTGACTGAGTGTTAGCTGTGTGGGGTCTGGCACAAGCAAGTGATTGTAATAAGACTTTATCCTGTGTCCCATGCTGAATCCAGTTTGTAACATTTCAATGTCTAAACCTTAGGGAAGATTGAAGGCCTTCCTAGAGCTGTACTATATCAAACACAATGTACATAGTTAGTGCCTGTTGCACAAATGTTCTTTCTTAAGTAGCCGTAACTGTGTCGGGGATGCCACAGCTAAGGCTACTTTCACATTAGCGTTCGGGTGTCCGCTTGTGAGTTCCGTTTGAAGGGGCTCACAAGCGGTCCCGAACGCATCCGTCCAGCCCTAATGCATTCTGAGTGGATGTGGATCCGCTCAGAATGCATCAGTCTGGCAGCGTTCAGCCTCCGCTCCGCTCAGCAGGCGGACACCTGGCCGTGCGGAGGCGTGCGGATCCGTCCAGACTTACAATGTAAGTCAATGGGGACGGATCCGTTTGAAGATGACACAATATGGCTCAATCTTCAAACGGATCCGTCCCCCATTGACTTTCAATGTAAAAGTCTGGACGGATCCGTCTGAGGCTACTTTCACACTTAGAATTTTTTTTACAATATAATGCAGACGGATCCGTTCTGAACGGAGCCACCGTCTGCATTATATGAGCGGATCCGTCTCAGACGGATCCGCTCTGAACGCAAGTGTGAAAGTAGCCTTAAGTAGGGAAGAGTGTAGTGCCTTAGAGCATGGAGTACTTTGACATTTGAATATTTGTGGATGTAGAGGGAAGTGGCAGGTAGTCATATATATACGCATATAATATGTGTATATTGTGGGGATTTGCTCTGGTAGCTTAAATAAGCGGGTGCAGTACAGAGGCAAAGTACAAGTTTGTAATTCAAATGTCCGTGTTTATTCACACATAAGGTCAAACAAAAAACACTCTTTGCAAGGTCGGTGTTTGTTCACACCAAGTGGAAAGTTCATGCATAACAAAAAGT
The DNA here is from genome assembly GCF_014858855.1 of Bufo gargarizans. NCBI lineage: Eukaryota > Metazoa > Chordata > Amphibia > Anura > Bufonidae > Bufo > Bufo gargarizans. Next base: position 138,820,485 of record NC_058085.1, on the reverse strand, counting down.
CACCTTGTTGGCGGTTCTGCCTCCAGCAGTCAAATTGCAGGCTTTATGTGGCAGGTCTCAGCTTTTCAGCCCAGCACAGGGCTCAGTTCCAACACCAGCGATTGCCAGAGCTCCTCTGTCAGAAAGAGGTAATCACTTTCAGCTGACGCTGCTGGCTGGGTTTTTTATAGGCCAGTCAAGACCCGGCCTACAACGTGGTGAGTAGTCACCCACCCATCACTTTTGACTACCCCCAGTAAGAGACATCCCGGATGAGCTATACAGCCATACTTAAATAGAAAAGTGTCAATCAGCATTAGCTGCCGCTGACACCTGAAAATACCGGCTCTTACTTCACCGAGGCCAGGAACCTCGGTGACACATACCATCCATCAACAACGGACCGTTGCGCCTTCCTACATACCTCCCCTTTTGTTCAACACTGAGGGGGTGAACACTTGCCAGACAGTCTACCCGGGACAGGGCATCCGCGTTTCCCTATAAGCGGCCTGCCCTTTGTTCCACTGAGAGCTTGAAGTTCTGTAATGACCCGAGCATTCCTCTCTTTGTCCTGGCTCATCCACTTGAGAGGGGCGTGGTCGTTTACCAGACAGAACTTTCTCCCCAACAGATAATAGCGGAGAGACTCGAGTGCCCATTTGATGGCCAGGCACTCTCTCTCCACTATACTGTACCTAGGTCTGTACCACAAACTCCCTCTTGAAGTCGGGTGTTACCAAAATCGGTGACCCGCAAAGGACCGACTTCAATGTGGAAAAAGCCTCTTCTGCCTGGTCATTCCAGCAGACCATCATGGACCTCCGTCACTTCAAGAGCTCTGTCAACGGAACCGCTAAAGTGGCAAAATGGGGAACGAACCTCATATAATAGCCTACCATTCCCCGGAATGACTTTACTTGCCTAGTGGTGACAGGTTGGGGCCAATTCCAAATCACCTCTATTTTATTCACTTGGGGTTTGATAACTCCACGTCCAATGATGTACCCCTGGTATTTAGTTTCCTCTAACCCTGTTGTGCATTTCTTTGGGTTAGCAGTCAATCCAGCCTTCCTAAGGGAGTCCACTACAGCCTGCACTTTGGGTAGATGACTTTCCCAGTCGGTACTGTGGATGACGATATCGTCCAGGTAAGCCGACGTGTACCGACAATGTGGAATAAAGTACAATGTCCATGTGTCACGCCCTGCACTGTGAGAGGCCTGAGAAGATCTGACAAACTTGCTACACGTGAGTCTATCTGACAGATTGTTCTGTTTCTCTTTGTTGTGGTTTTGGTCAGGATCCCACCTCCCTACAGGTTTTGCTCATTAGCTATTTAGTGGTGCTATTTATACCCGCCACTCACTATAGCCCTTGAGGTTTATATTTGCTTCTGGAGTTCTCAGCTGGTGTTTGGTGGATCTCCTTCTCCCCGTCCGTCTTAAGCTAAGTCCTACTCCTTCCCTTTTGTTGTGTGTTCTGGCTAGGCCTCAGGAAGACGCTGGTTCCTGCACCTTGCTCTAGGAACCAGTTGTCTTATCGCCAGCTCCCTAGCTGAGGGTTTGCTTCAGTTTCAGCTAGGCTTAGGTTCCAGAGCATGAGCACTTCCATCCTTAGGATTTGCTCATGTTGTCAGCAGTCAGGGAAAGGCTCAGGGATTTTCAGGTGGTGACCTTTCCCTGTTCCCTAGCTTTGGGGCCTAGCCTGGTGTTTTGTTGCTTTTGTTATGTTTGGTTTGCTTCCCTTCCCTCACCTACTGCGACACCATGAGTCGTTGGAACATGGTGGGGGCACCATGCAGACCAAAGGGTAACACTTTATACTAATACAGCCCCTAAGGGGTGACAAAGGCAGTTTTCTCTTTGGCAGCCTCTGTTAAGGGCACCTGCCAGTAGCCCTTCGTGAGGTCCAAAACAGAAAAATATCGGGCTTGTCCTAACTTCTCAATAAGCTCATCTACCCTGAGAATGGGATACACATCGAACTTGGAGATTTTGTTTAGTTTGCGAAAATTGTTACTAAACTGCAACGTCCGATCCGGCTTGGGTATTAAGACTATCGGACTGGCCCATTCACTTTTGGAGTCCTCAATGACGTCTAGTTGCAGCATTAACTGCACTTCCTCCGCGATGGCTTGTCGCCGAGCCTCGGGTACCCGGTATGGTTTTTACCAGACTTTTTCCTGAGGCTCAGTGACAATGTCATGCTGGATTATGGAAGTGCGTCCAGGGAGGTCCGAGAACACATCCGTGTTCCGACTAATGAACTCCCTGGCTTCCTGAGCCTGTTTGGAGGAGAGACTGTCAGCAATTTTTACTGTGGCAACTGCTTCTCTTGCATCAGACTGAGGGGCTTGAACCTCTTCTCCTAGAAAACCTGTCTGAGGGCTGTCTTCAGTAGTGGACTCCCCATCTTTCTATGGTTTTAGTAAATTCACATGGTACACCTGCTCCGGCTTTCGCCGTCCCAGCTGGTGTACCTTGTAATTTACCTCTCCCACTTTCTCGAGTACCTTGTAGGGCCCCTGCCACCCAGCTAGGAACTTACTGTCTACGGTTGGTACCAGAACCAAAACCCGATCACCCGGGTTAAAGTTCCGGACCCAAGCTTGCCGATTATAGACCCTACTCTGGGCTCGCTGCGCTGCCTCCATATGCTCCCTGACCAGAGGAAACACTGTGACTATCCGTCCTTGCATCTGGGTGACGTACTCATTCACACTTTTGTGCGGTGTGGGTTGTTGTTCCCATGCTTCTTTGACTATGTCCAACAGACCGCGAGGGTGTCTGCCATATAGCAGTTCGAAGGGCGAGAACCCAGTAGAGGCCTGGGGTACCTCTCACACTGCGAACATGAGATAGGGAAGAAGAAGGTCCTAGTCCTTCCAATCCTTAGACACCACTCTTTTTAACATGTTTTTTAATGTTTGCCTAAATCTCTCTATCAGGCCAACCGTTTGCGGATGATACACGGACGTCCATAGCTGTTTTATGTGGAGCAACTTACAGAGTTCCCTCATGACCTTGGACATAAAAGGGGTCCCTTGCTCAGTCAGAACCTCTTTAGGTAGTCCCACTCGGGAAAACATCTCCATTAACTCCTTAGCTATGAGTTTGGCTGGTGTATGTCGCAATGGCACCGCCTCCGGGTACCGAGTGGTGTAGTTGAGGACGACCAAGATGTGTTGATGCCCTCTAGTGGACTTCGATACTGGGCCTATGAGATCCATAGTGATTCACTTGAACGGGACCTCGATAATCGGGAGAGGCCTAAGGGGCTTGGAAAATGTGTCTGGGGTCTATTTATCTGGCAGGTTGGGCAAGACAAAACTCTTCTACCTCTCTGAACACACTAGGCCAGTAAAACCGCTGTAGTATCCGGTCGTGTGTTTTCTGCCCCCCCAAGTGACCCCCATGAACATGTTGGTGGGCAAGCTCCAATACGAGCTTGTGATACGCCTTGGGCACCACCAGCTGTTCAATATGCTCACCCCATAGTTTGTTTACCCGATACAGCATTTCCTGGTGAACAACAAAATGGGGAAACATCGACTCAGCCCCAGGTTTTTTATTAACACATTCTTCCAGGCCAGGGATAAGGTTGGGTCCCGGTGTTGTGCGGTTCCGAAATTTTCATCAGAGACATTGAGGTCTGCCAATTCAGGACCCGGCGGCAAGTCCTCAAAGTCTCCTACCAACACACTCAGCGGGGTTGTCTCCCCCTCTTCCACTGAAGTGGCGGTCACTCCTAACGCTGGCCCTTCGGCCTCGGATTCCCAGGGTTCTGGCCTCCCGACCAAGCCAGGCCACTCTGCTGAAGTTACCCCTGACTCAGGGGCATCAACAACTCACAGACGGGAAGCTTCTATCCCTATTATTAATTCTTAGATTAAAGTGGTGGCAGCGACCACCTCGTGGGTCCACTTGCCACCTCCCATGGATAGAGACACCAGGGCGGTGGGATAGTCCTTTAAATCTCCATGTATGCACACGACTCAGATTTCTTGGCCAGTATACTCATTGGGCCGCACCAGGGTAGCTTTTACCAGGGACACCAGACTTCAACAAAGCCACTGCCGGAGTGTCTCCCACTTCTACCTTGCACAGGTGGTTATTGTCTATAGTCTGTGGGATACCTGATGCACACAGCTTCCTGGCGTACAACGAGTTGCAGTATCCATGGATTCGCCCCGATGGGGACAGTGGACCCTTACGTGGCCAGGCTCCTGACACCGCCAGCATACTATCGGAGCCGGGTCTACGGGGGGTACAACCCGGGTGGGCTTGGTAGGCACAAGTCTCTGGGTCTGGGATGGAGATTGCTGAGGTTTGGCTGCCCCCCTCCCAAACGAACCCCCTTTCAAATTCCTGTTAGCCTCATAGCGTTCCAACAGGTCCACCGTCTCAAGAGCATTTCCTGGAGACACCTGTCCGATGCAGTGCTGGAGGGGGTAATGGCAAAGCCCTCCAGAACACATCAGCCAACAGACGATCCATCATAGCAGTGGGACTCAGCACGTCAGGTTGCAGCCATTTTTGCAACAGGTGTAATAATACTGGGTCCTCGCGTGCTCAGCCGGCTAAAACTCCCACTGATGCACCCACTGGGCCCGGACTAATACATTTACCCCCAGTCTCGCCAGGATCTCACCATTTACTGTCGGGAAACCACCTGCTTGATCATCCGGTAAGTCAAAATACACCTGCTGGGGTCCAGACCCCAAGAACGGAGTGACAACCTCAGCCCATTGCTCCCGGTGTAGCTTCTCTCTCATGGCTACCTTCTCGAAGATCGCTAAATAGGTCTCAACGTCATCTGCGGGGGTCATCTTGGGGATCGCCGCACAGACCGCTTTAGGAGCATCGTGGACGCTCTGGGATGCTCCTGCTCCTTGTAAAGCCATCACATGTTGTAACAGCAGTTGGTTTGTTTTCTGCTGTTGATTATTGGTCTCCCGCTGTTGCAGGTTAGCTTCCACGAGGGCTTCCATGACAGCTTCCATTTTGTTGAGGGACATGGGTTGTAATCTCGCTGTTTGATGTAAGACATACAACCGTGCCCGGAAAAACAAAAATATTTTGGGCCTTCACGCCAGCCTCACTGCAATTGCACGCATCCTCCACCAATTGTGGGGATTCGCTCTGGTAGTTGGGATAAGCGGGTGCAGTACAGAGGCAAAGTACAAGTTCGTAATTCAAATGTCCATGTTTATTCACACATAAGGTCAAACAAAAAACACTCTTTGCAAGGTTGGTGTTTGTTCACACCAAGTGGAAAGTTCGTGCATAACAAAAAAAAGTCACCTTGTTGCAGGCTTTAGGTGGCCAGGAGCCCAGCACAGGGCTCAGTTCCCACACCAACGATGTGTATATATATATATATATATATATATATATATATGGATATGTATGTGTGCCCTCATATTTATATATATATATATATATATATTTGTGGTCAGGGCGACGGCCCCTGAATGTAGAACTGGAGCTTACCGATGGCTGGTTAATGCTGGGAGCCCGGAGTGAGGGTAGGCCTAAAAGTGGGCCTACCCTAAAAGAGCTAAAGAGAAAAGGGGAGGGGTACCTGGCTGCACGTCCCGACCGTTGGTCTTGATGGGGTTATAAGGCCAAGGGGCATGGCCTCAGCCCCTCCCACAAATACAGGCTGCCCGGCAGCCTTAACTACTTGTGGTCAGGGCAACGGCCCCTGAACGTAGAACTGGAGCTTACCGATGGCTGGTTAATGCCGGGAGCCCAGAGCGAGGGTTGGCCTAAAAGTGGCCAAAAATGGAGACACAATCATACTGCCAAAACACTTTATTGTACTGTTACAGGGCAAGTGAACAGAAAGCATTACGAGTTTCTGATTGTGGATTTGGAACATATCTGGAGAAACAAGACGACCTCCAACGCCCCATGCTCCTGATGACATGCGGAGGTATTTGGTGCCTAGAAGCTGCTGAGGCCGCCCCAATGCGAAAGGAGTGGCCCGAGATGGTCTTTGGATCCTGACCCAACCCTGCAACCAAGGAGCGGACATGTGACATGAACTGAGATGTGGATAATGGACCCCCCTTAAATGGAAGTAGAGGACTAACTGAGGCTGCCGCCTGCAGCCCTAAGGACAATTGCTGCAGCATCTTGACCGGGCACCAGTCGTTGTGTGATGGGTAAAACCTCACCAGAGTTGGAGGCCCTGTTTGTGTGGTCTTGGTAGACAGTATGCTTAGTATAAAATGGTCGTGATGCCAGGTCAAGTGCTGTTTTTGGAGATGACGGCCGCTCCGGACGGCAGTGGTGAATTCCCCTGGCCGGAGGAACCCGTAAAATCCTTGGTATAGGGCGGCTTTGATGATGGTGCTCACCAAAGGCCCAAAAGGATCACCATTCCAGAGCCAAAGACAACTGCCTAAACAAGGAGCCGGACAGGGGTTGCCGGACCACTGGCCTACTTGTACCGACTTTTTCAATGCCCCTGAGAGTGGCTTTGATGGCGTGTGACGTGAAAAAAGAGACTTGGGCGGGGTTGTTTGACGTGAACTGATGTTGAACTCCCGCCAAGTACAGGCGGATGGTGTTGGAAGCGAGGCCGAGATTGGAATGACAATGAGCGATAAATGCCATCATGAATGAAATGTCGTCGACGTTGCCCTGTGGGTGATCATTGGCAGAATCCCTATAAACATTCCTGCCCGTGCGATAGTTCCTGATGGTGTTTCCAGAAAGGCTTTGGTGCAACAGGTCTTTTGCTGTCCTGATCAAAGATGTTAATCCCACACCAGGTCGCTGTATGCTGGAATGCCTGCCCCAGTTGCGTCCGCGTGTGGCATGTTCTGGAAAAAAACATTAAAGTTAAACCGGGACAGAGCATCAGCAGCCGTATTCCTGGAACCCTGAATGTGGGAGCACTCAAAGCAGAAATTATGCACCATAGACAGCCAAACCAACCTACGCATGAGGGCCATGATTTTAGGGGATTTTGTTCTGCCACTGCGGATGATGTCAACCAGGTCCTGACTATCGGTGACAAACAACACCCTAGAATCCGACCACTCGTGGCCCCACACATAAGCCGCCGTCAGCAATGGATATAACTCCAAAAGGGGAGAAGAACGAAGGGCCTCCTTGTCTACCGTGATATGAGACAGCCAGGAGCTGGCAAGCCAGTGATTTTCAAATATAGCTGCAAAACCCTTGGATGCAGCCGCATCTGAATAAATCGTGGGGGAGGAAGGGTCCCGGGGGGAATGAACAATCTCACCCCATTCCATGAGGACATAAATGTATTCCACATGGACAGGGCCGCCATGGCCTGTTGGTCCAAACGAATAACACTGTCCTGCTCAGGGGCAGACGGAAGGAGCAGCAAGAGCCGGGAAACGAAAGTACGTCCCTGGGGCATGACCCTCATGGCGAAGTTTAGCCTGCCCAGTAACGATTGGAGGTTTGTCTTGGTCAGGAAGCAGGACTTGGAAGCCTCCTGGATGGCTAACCGGATCTGCTGCAAATTCTCCTCGGGGAGCCTTGCTTCCAGCCTAACTGAGTCCAGAATGACCCCCAGGAAGGTGATTGTCTTGGAAGGGCCTACCATTTTCCCTGGGGCGACAGGAACCTGAAGCGCAGAAAACAACGCCAACAGGGAGGACAAGCTAGAGGGCTGCCGGGAAGGGTGTTCCACCAGAAGGAAGTCGTCTAGGTAATGGATGCACATGGGGGCCTGCCCGTGCTCGACCAGGATCCAGTGCAGGGCCTGGGCAAGACGGTCAAACAGCCACGGGCTGCTCTTTGAGCCAAACGTCAGGCGATTGGCAAAGTAGTACCTGCCTGCCCACCTGATGCCATAGTATTGCCAAAGTTGAGGATGGATCGGAAGAAGTTTAAAAGCGTCCGCAATATCCGTTTTGGACAACCAAGCCCCCCTACCTGCCTTGAGTATAAATTGTATGGCCTTGTCGATAGGAGTTTTTCATACTAAATTCTTCAGATGGTATGAGGGAGTTAATACTGGGTATGTGGGAAGAATGAGGAGCCGAGAGGTCATAGATAAGCCTTTTTTTATTTGAATCCTTCTTGGCCACCACTCCAATGGGGTTGACCCTCCATACATCAAAGGGAATGGAATCAAACGGGCCGATGAGGAACCCTTTGTCAAGCTCCAAGATAATCGCAGCTTGCACCGCCTCAGGATCCTGTCTGGCAGAGAGGAGGTTCTTACATTCCCAATTGGACTGCGGGAGGGCCACCAACCCCGTGTGGAACCCCTGTGACAGACCCGTAAGCAGATGTGCGACAAATTGCTAATCGAGATGACCTTTCAGGAGCGCCCCCAGGAGGTCAACGTTAATGTCGGTCAGTCACGCCTGCTTAGAGGACTTTTTCGAGCATGTGGACCTGGGGTGAGCACGGAAGCAGACCGTGCAAACATGGAGGGCTCTGCACCCACTGAACATGCAGTGACCGAAGTTAAAGTTATTGCATATCTGACTTTTGCCCAGATACACAATAGGTCTACCAAACTTGTCCTTGAGGGCCGGGCCCCTGGGGACCCCTGACGTTCCCGGAAGGGCTCTATCTGGATGGGAGACCGCTTCGTTGGGGCACCATTCTGTAGCATGAAAGATGGATTGGCAAGATCCACAAGTGGGGGCTCGGAGACCTGCAAAATGTCTGCTCCATGTTGAGCATAGCCCAATTGGTCATGAACTGAAACTGTGCTAGGGAGGCTGCAGCTTTGGCCACGAAGGAACGATGATAATCGTAAAAAGCCGAGCCCCCATACTTGTGGCCTAAATCGGTGACCTGATAGAGATAGGCATCTAGTTCTTCCCTCCTATTTGGCTGTGCCGAGCAGATGACGTCCCTAAACAGACTGAAGGCGAGTAGAAACTCGGGTATGGAAAGCTTGCGATTCAGGTGGGCATCTTTGGACTTCAGCACTACTGACACCTCCCCGCAATCAATCGTTTTATTCTCATTCGCATCGTGTGACGCTATGAGAATAGACGCATGGTTGACTTCCTTGCCAGCCAGTATATCCTTCCTGATATTCTCCACCACAAATTGAGCTGGGACAATGGCCGGAGGAGTAGAGGACATACCTGGGGAACCTGCCAGAGGCCAAGGCAGAGTTGCCACGGGAGCCACTGGCTGCGAGATGGCGGAGGCCCTGGACTCGAGCTCCATGACCCTGTTCTGGATGTCTGCTACCGAAGCAACCAGACTTCCCATTGTGGCGTGCAACTGAGCCAAAGAAGACTGTATGGTTGGCAATGAAGCTTGATCGCTGGAAGGACCCGGATTGGATACCAGCAGCCTATATAGTTCTGCTTTTCTGTCCGATGCCGGGTGGCTGATGCCCCTTCTATTCAACTCCGCGATCAGCTTTGAATTGTCCAATTCCTGAGGGATCCATGGCCGGCCAGACCGGACACCTGGGACCCGGAGATGGACGAGGCGTCATCTATGTCTGAGGCCTGGGACATGTTGACCGCGCCGACTGATCCGCCGACCCAGGACACCACCTGAGGACAAAACCTTAGTTACTTTGCGAGGAGACCACGCGTACTGTGGACACCCAGGTGCCCAAACCCGACAACTGCCAGGGGAAAAAAAGGGGAACCGACCATCTAACTGTGGCCAGAGCCCTGAGGACCAGTGCTGATACTCACCTGGTTATGGAAATGGACGAGAATGGAACAGGTACCGTAATGGAGGAACGGACCCACCGATGGAGGTAAAGGCCTTGTTTAGGAAGGTCGAAGGAATTGAATCCCCCTAACGTTGCTGCCGTATAAACAAAGAATAATGAATGAACACCTTAATGCACTGGAAATTTACAGACCTGGAGGTACCAGCCCGGACAACCCGCCACCATGGGCAGACGAAAACATGGAGCCTGACCGTTTCAGGCGGACAAGCGACGAGGACTGACGAATAGGACAACCAGGCGATCCTGGAAGGATGACATGCCACCACGGGCAGCAGCCGTGACATAACATGCCGGTTCAAGCAGACGTGCGACAAGATTGATGAGTATGACAACCTGGACGTTCCAGGCAGGACAACATGCCACCTGGGCAGCAGACGTAGCAATGCCTGAACGCTTCAAGCAAACGCACCCCGAGGATTAACGAGCACAACGTCCTGGATGTTTCAGGTAGGACAACATGCCATCGTGGCTGGGATACGTGACACTGCGCCTGACTGCTTCAGGTACACAAGAAACAAAAAACATGGACGCACATAGCCTGAGGGGACCAGGCCAGACCACAAGCCACCGCAGCGGCGGACGTGACATAGTGAGTGACCGCTTAGACGGACGTGCAACGAGGACTGACGAACATACCTCAGTGGTGCCACAGTGCTAGACGCCTAACTTCCCCTGGTGCCATGCAAGGATTCGGCCCCCAAGCCGATGTGAACATGGACAGCTGCTACCCTTTACATAACATGCCATGTGGACCATGCTACCTGGCCGCACCAGATGCCTGTGAGCCCGGCAAGGCATTAAACACCACTGTGAAAATAACATGTAACATAACGTATAAAATGTCCAGACGTACCACCTACTGTTTAGTAAAGGATGATGACATTGTATTAAAATTCAGTACATATGTATAGGCGGGATAAATACTGATTTGAACATATCATGCATATAGAAGCTTTTGCCGGCTCATTACACAAATACTGCCCAGATTGGACCGACGTTACGACATTTTTTTTTTTCAACCACAGGCACCTGCAGGACAGGACAGGTTTCCCTGCAGTAGCCACTGTATGGCAATCTGAACATGGGCAAATGAGGACCCGGACCGGGGACCCCACCAACATCAAACCTCTTGCACAATATCCCCCTATGAACCGTAGCCTTAGGCCACTTAAGACCAGTATACAAGTGACCCCGCAGACTAAGTTCACAGAACCAATACACCCGCCACAAGTTCCTATGTACCACACCAGAGTAATAGTAATGCAATGCATTGTTTTCTTGTGAACTACACAAGCCTAGAGGAATGTAAACCCCCCCACCCAGATCGGTGACTCATGCAGATGGATGAATTACAATGAGAGCATCCTAATCTGCATTACTGTGGAATGGTAACTCTTTCCACACGGAGCCATGGGAACCCTCAACATATCTAAGAGTTAAAATAATAACCAAACGCAAGTTACGTTAGTCCAGTTTGTATACCGTTACTTGTGGTCAGGACGTGAGGGGGCGGAGCCATCGTGTGTGCCCAGCAACCGGCAACACGGCGGCCGAACGCTGAACACTGTGCACGTGATTGCCGCGGGCGGGCCTGAGCCGTCTGGCCCGCCCCAGGATCCCGACATGCTGCGGCCTCGTCCCCCGTTCCTCCTTCCTCCGACATGGTGAGTGATTAAGATGTGCAGCACTCCAGAATTGAAAAAATAAGACAAAGGCTCCATTGAGAGAGCTGAAACATTGCTGCTAGATGGGTTAATAAACCATCCACTTGTTTTTTCATCACGATTCTGGAGCGCTGCCGTCTTTTTTATACATATTTATATGGGACCTTGGTCACAGGTCCTTGGAAGGATTTGCACCTGCCATTAATGTGTGCTGCATATATATATATATATATATATATATACTCTTCTTTTGCCGGAGATGTTTTGCACTACAAAGACAGGGGAACAAAGGGCTCCCCTGTCCTTGTATGGCACGGACCTCCGGCGCTGTAATTACGGCGGCGGAGATGTGTGTGCACTTCACAGGCGGGAGGATTAAAGCATCCCCCATCTGGAAGCACGAGCCAGGACTGTGCCGGCTGGTGCAGTGATGTCTTATCACCGTGCCAGCCCACATGGACTTGCCTGCAGGATTTAAATAGATCGGCGGTGCTGCGCTCAGCAGTTGAGCCGAGCAGCCCCAAGAAAGAATCATCCCCAGGACGACGAGCATCCAAGCGAGGATCATCCCGTACCACGAGCAGTTTCCGCCTAGAGCCAAGCATTACTGGCCTCTGTTTACCATTACTTATCCAGGCCATTCTGAGATTGTTTTCTCATCATATATTGTACTTCATGATTATTTATTTATAAAAAAAAAAATCAAATTTACCCAAAATGTAGAAAAATTAGCAAATTTCCAAATTTCTATAATGGATAGTAATACCTCCAATTTTTTTTTATTAATTTACATTCCCCATATGTCTACTTCATGTTTGGATCATTTTGTGAATGCCATTTTATTTTTGAGGGACGTTAGAAGGCTTAGAAGCAAATCTTTTTTTATTTTATTTTTCCAAAACCCATATTTTAAGGACAAGTTTAGGTCTGAAGTCACTTTGTGAGGCTTGCATAATAGAAACCACCCAAAAATGACCCCTACACCCCTCAAGGTATTCAAAACTGATTTTACAAACTTTGTTAACCCTCTAGGTGTTAGAAATTTCAGAATTTCACTTTTTTGGCAGATTTCCATTTTAATAAATTTACTTCCGCTAACAAAGCAAGGGTTAACAGCCAAACAAAACTCAATATTTATTTTCCTGATTATGTAGTTTATGTGGTCATAAACTGCTGTACGGGTACACAGTGCGCAGAAGGAAAGAAGCGGCATGTGGTTTTTGGCGGGCAGATTTCACGGATAATTTTAAGCTGCCATGTCACATTTGAAGACCCCTCCTATGCACCTGTAAAGGAAACCCCATTTTGGAAACTACAGGATAAGGTGGCAGTTTTGTTGGCACTATTTTAGGGTACATATGATTTTTGGTTGCTCTATATTACACTTTTGTGAGGCAAGGTAACGGGTTTGGCACGGGTAACGGGTTATTTTTTGTTATTTGCAATGTTCATCTGGCAGGTTAGATTATGTGGTATTTTTATAGAGCAAGTTGTTGCGGATGGTTGTTTGTTTCAGTTTTACATAATAAAGCATTTTTGAAAAAAAAAATTTTTTGTGTCTCCATATTCTGAAAGCCATATTTATTTTAGTTTTTTGGGCGACTGTCTTATGTAGAAGCTCATTCTTTTCGGTATGAGATGACGGTTTGATTGGTACTATTTTAGAGTGCATATGACTTTTTTTATTTATTTAAGTTTACAGCATTTAAAAAATATCACATTCTGAGAGCCATAGTTTTTTTTATTTTTTGGGCGATTGTATTAGTTAGGGGCTCATTTTTTGTGGGATGGGGTGACGGTTGGATTGGTACTATTTTAGGGGTATACGCCTTTTTGATCGCTTAGTGTTGTACTTTTAGTCATGTAAGGTGACAAAAAATTGTTTATTTAGCACAGTTTTTATTTAAAAAAATTACAGTGTTCACCTGAGGGGTTAGGTCATGTGATATCATTACGGACGTGGCAATTCCTAATATGTATACTTTTTTATTTATTTATTTAAGTTTTACACAATTATATTTTTTAAACAAAAAAAATAATGTTTTAGTGTCTCCATAGTCTGAGAGCCATAGTTTTTTTATTTTTTGGGCGATTGTCTTAGGTTGGGTATCATTCTTGCGGGATGAGATAATGGTTTGATTGGCACTACTTTGGGGTGCATATGACTTTTTGATCGCTTTCTATTACACTTTTTGTGATGTAAAGTGACAAAAAAAATGGCTTTTTTGACACCGTTTTTATTTTTTATTTTTGAGTGTTCACCTGAGGGGTAAGGTCATGTGGTATTTTTATACAGCAGGTTATTATGGACGCGGCGATACGTATACTTTTTATTTATTTAAGTTTTACACAATAACAGCATTTTTGAAACAAAAAAAATCATGTTTTAGTGTCTCCATATTCTGAGACCCATATTTTTTTTTATTTTTTGAACGATTGTCTTATGTAGGGCAAATTTTTTGTGGGATGAGATGATGGTTAGATTGGTACTATTTTGGGGGGTATACGCCTTTTTGATCGCTTGGTGTTGCACTTTTAGTAATGTAAAATGGCTTATTTAGCACTTCACTCCACCCCTCCCACTAGAAGGTTCTAGTCTAGCAAAAGCTGTATATAAGGGTGCTGCAGTTAGGGACCAGTGCTTGGAGAGGAGACTCATGCCAGCCTGCATGAGTGACCAGAAGACTACTCTGAGATGGGGACACTGAGCCACAGACCATGGGTCACTAGCCCTGTGACCAAGGAGCCACCTGGACTACTGAGCTACAGACCGTGGACCCTTGACCAGGGTGCCAGCCTTCTGAGAGAGAGAGAGAGGAACAGCTATCTCAGGCCTTCCCTCAGAATCAAACCCTTCTTCTGCCAGGGAGGAGACTCTGCCAGACTACTGAGTGACCAGAAGAAGACGCTGAGACGGGGATACGCTGCCACAGAATCTGGATCACCAGCCTTGGACCAGGTACCAGCCTTCTGAAGAGAAAGAGGGGCATCTAGCTTAGGCCTTTCCTCAGCATCAAACCCTTTTTCTGCCAGGGAGGAGACTGGAGAAACCAGCCCAATGCCTCACCTGTATTGTTTTGTACCTGAATTCCTCCAGTAAATAAGCACCCTGGTTTACTGCAGACCCTCCCTCTCTGGACTTAGTTCCCATTGGGGTTCACCACGCCTTACCATCCCTTTCGGAGAGCAGCAACATGTGGTGACCGGCACTCAAAACACTTGTATTCACGTGGAGATAAAATTATTACAATTTATTAAATGCACATGTGTCTATATAGACCAAATAATAACAATAACAATAAAATTGAATATAAAACATATAAAATTCTATACAGGATCGCAAAATGCTCTATGGTCGCACAAGTATGGGTGTATCAGATGCTGGATCCGCTCGGTCGAGTTCACTGCATCCGTATCTCCCCTGTGGGGGTGATTATTAGATTGCAGTTGGCTCAGATAGAGCGGTTTCCCCAACCTGACCTAAACCGTTATCAGCAACATAGGTAGTGTCGTTGTTGCAAATGTCTCTGTGCGTCATATGTTGAATCCAAGCCGATGGTAAATAAAATGGTGGATTAGATGGTGTACATCCTTCCTTTTATATACTCTTCCCTAATGAGGCGTTCTAAATGTCCATCGGAGGATGCTACACCATCTAATCCACCATTTTATTTACCATCGGCTTGGATTCAACATATGACGCACAGAGACATTTGCAACAACGACACTACCTATGTTGCTGATAACGGTTTAGGTCAGGCTGGGGAAACCGCTCTATCTGAGCCAACTGCGATCTAATAATCACCCCCACAGGGGAGATACGGATGCAGTGAGCTCGACCGAGCGGATCCGGCATCTGATACACCCATACCTGTGCGACCATAGAGCATTTTGCGATCCTGTATAGAATTTTATATGTTTTATATTCAATTTTATTGTTATTGTTATTATTTGGTCTATATAGACACATGTGCATTTAATAAATTGTAATCATTTTATCTCCACGTGAATACAAGTGTTTTGAGTGCCGGTTCCATCTTTTGCCAATTTCATTCAGAACTAGGGGTGTTTCTTTTGATCCTGAGCACCAGGCGTGGTCAAACCTAAGTGAGCCAACTGTTTTGTCCTTTTTTAAAACATGTGGTGACACCTTGTCGATGTCTGGGGGACCCAGCGTAGCGTTGGGGCCACCCCAAACCCAGCCATTGCAGTGGCAGCCTTCAATAGTGGCAATAAGGGGGGAGTATTATATACTGGCACTAGGGGGAGCAGAATTATATACTGTTACTAGGGGGGCAGCATTATATACTGGCACTAAGGGGGCGCTGAACTATCTTGTCCTGAGGTGAGCCGCCTGTGGATTGCACTGAAGGGTCCACATCGTGTACGGGCAGCCTTAGATGTCATACTGTATGTAGTAGTGTTGGGCAATATACAGGTATCTACAAAATACCGCGGTAATAAGAAACAATGATATGGTGATATCGCCGTTTCTTAATCACAGCGGTATTTTAGTGATGTCATGGGAGCATCGGCTTTTATTACAGGTAATAGAAGACCTGTAATGAAAACTGCTGGTTAAGGACCTGATGCTGGCAGCAACAGAAACTCACGTGGCTGTGTAATGGCAACTTCACCTATCGTATGGGCGCCGTGGCTGACTTGACAGCAACTGCCAGTGCGGAGCTAGGCTGATGCTCTGCCTCCATCCTGTGTCATGCTCTCATGCTGACTCGCTTGCTGCCAGGCTGCCTTCATTTACATCAGTCAATTCCCCAGGCCTTCCAGCTGCTGATCTCAGCTCCAGCCTGCCTTAATTGTCCGCCCAGGCTCTCCGCTGCCCTGGTGACTGGTGTGGTGGACCGATGGTGGTATGTGCTGCTCAAGTAATATACTGAGTATTATGTATATGTACTAGTAATGTGATGTACCAATATATGCAGTGTATACTAGTACATCACATTACTAGTACATTACATAACATGTAAGGCAACCGCTTTAAGTGTGTGTATGTGCATATTGGTGGGCCTGTCTAATTGTGTTGCCCTGCTTTCTAACAATTTAATCCCATCTACAACATGGGGCCACTTTAAATTCCTAGTCTGCCCCTGGTCCTGATTTCACATCTCATTTGTTCCAGAACCTTTTTTCAGATTGTATACTTTACAATTAAAGGGGTTGTCCAAATTAGGAGCTTTTCCTTGCACTGCACTGAATCTTGCATGGCAAAGGCTTTTTTCTGAAGATCCAGTTATGTACTGGGCTCTCCATGGATAAGTTAAGCAGTGGCTCCTGCCTAGCAATGAGCTCGGTGACGTCACTAAAGGGCGGGATTTAGCGCTGCCCTAGCCTGTAAAACTGCTAGGGCAGCGCTAAAGCCTGCCCATCAGTGACGGTGACGTTACTGGAAACACTGCTAGGTGGAAGCCTCCTTCTAGCAGTGTTAAAAATATAAACAAACAGCCCTTACACTGCGCGATAGCCCACAGTGCAAGGGAAAGCATCGGATCATGAAATGCTCCGATGCTCATGTCAGAGGGGCTGAGTGGAGGAAGGAGGGGATATGTCTGAACCCAGACAACCCCTTTAAAGACCTGAAACACAAGTACATGTTTGGAATGTTTTTTTTCTTCTAAATGTGTATTTATCGCGATATATCGTTATTGCGATAAATTTCTAAATATCGTTATTGTGGGAATATATTTGACATCGCCCAACCCTAGTATGTAGCTAAGTGTAAAGTGATTGCTACATATGATGATAATTGCTAATCTATACACTGTACACTATATTCTCAGTTCCACGTAAGCCTGATGTTGAGTCCGGGCGCAGTTTGTACTTGGTACACAGAGATACGCTTGGAGTAAACACATACTTTACTTTACAGCTCTTGGTTAATCAGCAGGTGATTATCTGCCATATAACACTCATTAGCTGGTTCATTATGCTTTTCTTCATCACATGGCTGGTAATAAAATCGATCCAGCTCCAGAAACTGTTCCAGTGACACTTTGGACAGGTCACCATCTTTATTTACCTGTGTTCTTTTTTTCATAAAGCTTACACTATAATGAGAAGTCCATTTACTGAAGAACTGGACAGGAGATGTCTAGAAACACCTCCGTAATTATGTGAATACCATGGTTTTACAGACTCATGTAATCTTAGCATAGGGATAGTGCCTGAGTTGAAGTTTTACCAGTGAAATCAACATGCATGCTCAACTGAGCTGGGGGGATGATATTCTTGCTGTTTGGATCTGCCACTAGAGGGGGATAAAGAGCTTACTACATACTGAACTCAATAAAATTTTATCCAATATGTTCCCCTTAGTACCAGTCTGTTTTGACATTAGTGACCAGGCAATTATTATTATTTTTATTTTTTTCATTTTTTTCATTTTTACGTAGTCACATTCGAAAAGCTATGACATTTTTTTTCCATCGATGTTGCCTTATGAGGGCAAATTGTAGTTTAAAGGCAACATTTTGGGGTACACATAACTTACTGATTAACTTTCATTAACTCTTTCTGGGGGGAGTGGATTGAGTTTTAACATTATAAATTTTGAGGCGTTTATATTTTGGCATATAAATAACATAATATATAATATTTCACGTTTTACCTCTGCACAATAAAACCCCTTAATAAATAAATGTTTTGCATTGCCAAGATCCTTCAATTTAAAATGTTTCTTTCTACAGAGCTCTGTGAGGGCTTTATCTTTGTGGGACGACTTGTACTTTTCATTGGTATCATTGTGGGCTATATAATACTTTTTGATTGCTTTTTATTTAGGTTTTTTTGGTGGCGAATATGCAAAATACAGTAACTCTAGAATTGTTATTTTCGCCCTTTTATCGTACAGGATAACTTACTTGATCATGGTAGAGTAGGGGTTGTTATAGACATGCCAGTACCAATATGTGGAGAGGATTATAGTTTTCAGTTGAAAAAGGTGAGTTTTTTTAACCTTTGTTGCTTCTACAATACATTGTATTGCTTATACATTACATTGTATTATACTGTCAGTGCTATACTAATAGACACTAGCAGGCTGCGCCTCTCTGCCACATGCTAGGCACACACTGCAGACAGAGGCTGCCATAGTGAGACATAGGCATGAGATCACGGGGTACCAATGGGAGTTAGAGGGAGCTACCTCCCTCTAAACTACCTAGATGCTGTGGTCACTATTGACTGCAGCATGTAAGGGAGCCTGGCTCTCATGTGAGAGCTGAGCCTAGCCTAAGGCCCCTTAGTTAACAGATTATGGGCCACATTTCTTAGTTTACACCAGTTTTA
Organism: Bufo gargarizans; assembly: GCF_014858855.1. Classification (NCBI taxonomy): domain Eukaryota; kingdom Metazoa; phylum Chordata; class Amphibia; order Anura; family Bufonidae; genus Bufo; species Bufo gargarizans. The sequence continues at coordinate 138,801,829 of NC_058085.1, read as the reverse complement.
ACAATAAACTAAGCCCTCGAAAGTTGCAAAGCCAAGCTTTTTATACAGTGCACAACAAATATATATATAAGAAAAATGGAAAGCTGGCATGGTATATTGGGATGGGGCATGACTTTTTAAACTTTTTTAAACTTTTAGCACAAATCTACAGGTACATCTACAGGTATATTAGGCATCTAACCCATTCCTGCTCCAACCAGTTTTGCCATTTGTAACAAAGATTTGTTTTTCAGTCCCATGTAAGTAACATCACTCCCTCCCACAGCTGCCATCAGCATACAGTCCCATGTAAATAACATCACTCCCTCCCCCATCCCCCTCCAACATACAGTCCCATGTAAATAACATCACTCCCTCCTACAGCCACCATCAACACACAGTTCCATGTAAATAACAGCCCTCCCTTCAGCCCTAACATACAGTCCCAGTTAAATAACCACAACTCCCAGCAATGCTCTGCCTCTCCCTTCACTTATCTCTCCTCATAAAGCAGACCTCACCACAGCTTCTTCCCCCAGGACTTCTCCTCCTCACTACTGTCCTCCTCTGCACTGGTCACATGATAGTGACATCCTCACAGGTCCTTCTCAACCACTGCCTGTTTTACCGATCACATGACCTGTGATGTCACCACAGATCCTTCAGATCTTCCACTGCATTAGATTCAATTGTATTGCCATCCTGAGGATGGCAATACAGTTGTATCTAGCAGGCAGGCAGGACATTCGGGGCCTGGAACAAAACATCAGAGGCCCAGGCCCCGGATGTTTTTACCTAGCAATGCCCCAGGGAAAATGTTTAAAAATTGCAATTTTTCTGCTTGTAAGACCTCATGCACATGACCATAACAGGTCTGTGCCCATATTTTGGCCTGCAAACAGTGGGTCCACAATATAAGGGCACAGGTGTGTGCACCTTTTATTTTTTTAGAATCTTAAAAAGGCTTACAATTTTAGTATTAATTTTTCAAAAAAATTTGCAGCAATATTTCTAAAACTTATTTTTTTGAGTACAACTCATTTCTAAAGTGACATTGCAGGACCTTTTTAAGGACTCTCACTTGTATGACCCGATTTTAATCAAGTCAAATCAAAGTGGAGGTGAAATTAAAAAATTTCAAGCAGGTGTTAACAGACAAATAAAACTCAATATTTATGACCCCAATTCTAAAGGTTTTAAAAATATCCAATATGTAGTCCTAATGTGCAATATGACCCAATCACAGGCCTCAAAAATTGATTTGGGGACTTATTAGGATGCTTTCCAGACACCATATCAAGTTTCCAGAGGGCGTGCCAAAACAGAAGAAACACAATGAAATTCCTCATTTTGGTAACACCCCTCATGGAATATATCTAGGGTTTTATGGATTTTTTTGACCCCACAGATGTTTCACAGAATTAATTAGAACTGGGCAGTGAAAAGGAAATTTTATATTTTTTTCCAGTAATACAATGATTTAGCCCCAAAGTTTTCATTTTCGCACGGGGTAGAAAAAGCAAAACATTTTTGTTAATTTTTCTTTAGTATGCCAACACCACATATGTGGTTGTAAGCTAATGTTTGGGCACATGACAGGACTCAGAAGGTTTTTAGCAGCATGTTGCATTTGCAGAGCCCCTGAGGTACCAGTAAAGTGTAAACCACAATAAGCCACTGGTGTTACATAGAGGTTTTTTTTTTAACCTCTGGGGCATTAAATTAAAAAAATGATTTAAAATAAAGTATTTTACCCTATAAGATGCGCTTTTTCACCCCCAAAAGTGGGAGAAAAATGGCAGTGTGTCTTATAGGGCAGAAACTAATTTTGTCTTATAGGATGAAAACTAATTCTTTAAACATCTTTTTAAAGAATTTTTGGTGATTTTAATTTTCCATGTCAATATTTATATTTAAACAAAAAAACATAAAATCTTGCAGTTTTCACACTGGCCACTAAGCATAATAATAGGCCCCACTTCTTGGTCTGTACAGATCACTTTACTGCGGTTAGCTGCTTATCTACTACACAGAGGTGATATCATTATAGGCAAGATTAGGATGACAAGATGGGCTCCACCATTCACAACAGGTGATTGTCAAATCTTATCTATTCTTTCCTTGCACAATGACCTCTGCACAGGTCACAGAGCATGCCTAGAAAACTCTCCCATAGAAGTCAATGAGTTCCCCTCCTGACCATTGTGTCTACGGCCCATGGGGCTGCCGTAAAGCAATTTTCGTAATGCTTTGTAAATGTTGTTAAGAACAGCTCAGGCAAGATGATCAGAAAATAAAACACAGAAATCTGTAATTAGAAAATAAATACAGATTAGAAAAAATAGGATAGGTGCTGCTATCTGGTTTTAACTGGCAGAAAAATATTGGTAAAACATCCCCCTTAAATCTCTGTTTATGCAGGGGATTTGAACCTCTGTATCAGAAAAACAGAGCTCTGACTGCTATCCAAATATACTGCCTGGGAGATAAGTATTTGGAGGGGGCAGAGGTGCTTGTTGTGGCTTATTATCGCATCTCGCTATTGAAATAAACATTTGGCGAATCCGAGGGTGTAAACGGGGGGAGTCAGGAGAGATAGCAGACGGCCAACTGAGAACAAAATACGGACTCATATTTTCAGATGCCCCTGCTTTCTTTAGGAAGAATATGCGGTGTATATCGCCATATAGATAACTGTTAGACAGCATCAATGGTGCCTGAGAATGTGAATCCACCGTATATTATTTTCATATATGTGTCTGAAATATGGCAGAACTCCCAGTGATAATTCAGGTAAAAACAGTAAAAGCTATCTGCATTGTGTGCCTTTATATAGTTCTGTTTTCATTATGTGGTATTTCAATGGTCATGTGAATAAAGCCTGGGCCTCGTTCATTCCTCCAAAAAGCTTGGCAGCGTCCTAATACAGTTATTACCTGAATTGCTCTTTTTAGTAACGAGAGCATTCGAACAATACAGGGCTGCCTTCCAAATTTATCAGCAGATGGACAGACCAAGCTACAGAAGGTTGCTGCAGTCTGTAGTGCTGTGAGATACCATATTCTCCCATATAAGCAAAGCTTCCAGGGGACTCTAATACGGCAAACAAATGTAGATTTTTTTCATTTTTTCCCTATCAGATTCATACAGAATTTGTGAGAAAAATCATATAACTGTATCTAAAACTGGAGGCAAATGTAGCTGCTGTATCTAATTCTATAGGCACCGTGTTACAGCACAGTAAATGTGGCCTAAGGTTGCATCTAATAATATTCTTCTCTGGTCATGATGGCCCAAAAGACCCCCCAACCTTCGATGTGACCTGGAATTAAAGTGCAGTATAAAGTATAAACAGAAACATAGTCTCAAATACATAATCAGCATATAAGAACACGGTTTAGGCAGAAATTTATACTTGGATTTGGATTTTTCTGCACTAGGTACAATCTATAGGTTGGGTGAGTAGAGGAGGCAGAGCCATGCTTCAGCTTATCATCCTGCTTTTAACCTCAGCCATGACGGTAAGATCAGAATAGATCTTGCTCCGCTCTTCTGGACACACCGATATAGGCGACAGCAATGTATGTCTGGAACTGGCCTTCACCACAGGCTTGGTAGAAGGAGGAAGGAGAATCGAAAGGGAGTGGGGGATAAGGGAAATGTGAAGACATTACTTTAATTTGGCCAGAGGACATTAAATAATGCTGGCGACCTTTTCCAGAAAGAGTACTACGGCTGCTAGAGACACAGGGGGCGACTTAAGGGGAGGGAGGGGGGATAGCTCCTTGTTAATTTGTATCAGCGTTAAAATGAGTATAATGTGTGCTGGAGGGTAGACCATCCCCCCCTTCCATCCAGTGAACATCTAAATGATATTTTAATGAGCATGCCGTCCTTCTCCGATCATTTATTCTATGATTTTATCATTGTAACCTTCCTAGCATTTCAAACAAGCACTTTATTAAGCCTTAATGAGAAGTTAAAAAAAGGGATGGAAAAGGTTACACTGCCGGAACAGAAGGAACACGGAAAAAAAAGAGGGTTTTTGCTGCATAGTATTCAGAGCCAACATTAATATTGCTGTAGATACAGGCAATTTCTGTGTAAACACATTGTTATATTTTGGCAGGTCGGTCTTGGCACCTTTCTCTGTCACGTCATATACACAATAACAAATTTCCACCAAGAGGCTCCACCAAGATAAATATTTAAAAAAAAATACATTTTTAAGTGGTTACCTAGCGTTCATTATTCAAGCACCAAGAAGAGGCGCACACCCCTCTTCTCGGAGAAGCATAGGCCAAGAGCAGAATTACTTAATGGGTGCCTACAAACAAAAGAATTACAATAGGCAGGGCTGGCATCCACCTCAGACGACACTAGGGTCTCATCTGTAGGACCCCCACGATCTAGTAGTTATTCTTTATCCTGTGGATAAGGGATAATATTTAACAACCAGAATACCCCTTTAAGACAGTCATACACTTGTGATAACCACAAGTGCATGTGTTGTGAATGGGAGAGTGGATAAAGCTGCTTTCAGATATCTCTGGCAGCAGCATATCTTCCCAAGAATAAAGGAATTTGGCATGTTGAATTCCAACTTGTCTTAGCTTTATTCTGGCCGCCTCTCGGCATGTTTGCTGTGCTGCTGCTGGAACTCCGGCCCGCCCCCATTATAGTCAATAGGGCCGAAGCGGACCTCCGGCGGCACGCATGCACTAGCGGCAGCGCGGATTAGGCAGGAGGCAGTGGCGGATCCAGAGCCTGGTCTCGGGAGGGGCACTTTCAGATTATTTTCTGTCCGCCGCCACAAAACAATGGTGCTTATAGAACAGACTACACAGTGTAGGCTATATGTGTATAACAATCATATTTCACATGAACACTTACAGTTACTTGGCTTGGCCCTTCGGGATCTCGGACGCCACTTCCACACTTTGGCCGGGGGCTCGGCGGAGCTGATGTGTTTTATCCTAATGAGAAAGATTTCATAATAAGTATTTGGAGAAGGGGCAGAGGAATATCAGAGCAGAAAGAGGCTGGTGCTGCTACTAGGGGGTCATACCATGGGGGAGTAATAAAGCCCACCATAATGCCCCCCCCCCCCCCGTAGTAATAATTCTCCTTATAATGTGACAGTGCAAAAAATACCCCCTTGTAATGCCCCCAGTTGAGCTAATGTCCCCATAATGTGCCAGTATAAAATACCTCTATATAGTGCCCCTAGTAAATGACCCCATAGTCCTCCACACCCTCCTTCCTCCTAGTGCCCCCCATAATGTACCAGTATAAAATGCTCCAGTAGATGCCCTCAGTGTCCCCCATAATTTGCAAGTATAAAATACCCCTTCTTAGTGCCCCCCGTAGATGACCCCATAGTACTCCTCTCCCCCCTTCCCCATAGTACCCACCATAATGTGTCCCAGTATAAAATTGTACTGTACAGAGAGCCTATATAAAATACCCCTTCTTTGTGGCCTCAGTAGATGCCCCTATAGTGCCCCCAATCATGTGCCAGTAATAATAGCCCCCCTGTGCCAGTAATAGCAGCCCCCCGGTGCCAGTAATAGCAGCCCCCCCAGTGCCAGTAATAGCAGCCCCCCCGGTGCCAGTAATAGCAGCCCCCAGTAATAAGAGCCCCTCTGTGCCAGTAATAACAGCCCCCAGTAATAAGAGCCCCTCTATGCCATTAATAACAGCCCCCAGTAATAAGAGCCCCTCTGTGCCAGTAATAACAGCCCCCAGTAATAAGAGCCCCTCTGTGCCAGTAATAACAGCCCCCAGTAATAAGAGCCCCTCTGTGCCATTAATAACAGCCCCCAGTAATAAGAGCCCCTCTGTGCCAGTAATAACAGCCCCCAGTAATAAGAGCCCCTCTGTGCCAGTAATAACAGCCCCTCTGAGCCAGTAATAAGAGCCTCCAGTAATAACAGCCCCCAGTAATAAGAGCCCCCCTTTGCCAGTAATAACAGCCCCCCCTTTGCCAGTAATAACAGCCCCCCCTTTGCCAGTAATAAGAGACCCCCCTTTGCCAGTAATAAGAGACCCCCCTTTGCCAGTAATAAGAGACCCCCCCTTTGCCAGTAATAGCCCCCCCATTGCCAGTAATAGACCCCCCATTGCCAGTAATAGACCCCCCATTGCCAGTAATAGCCCCCCTTTGCCAGTCATAGCCCCCCCTTTGCCAGTCATAGCCCCCCCTTTGCCAATAATAGCCCCCCCATTGCCAGTAATAGCCCCCCTTTGCCAGTAATAGCCCCCCCATTGCCAGTAATAGCCCCCCTTTGCCAGTAATAGCCCCCCCTTTGCCAGTCATAGCCCCCCCCTTTGCCAGTCATAGCCGCCCCCAGATGCCAGTAAAAATATTGTATATAATGAAGAAAAAAAAAAACACACATACTTACCTCCATGTCAGCGATGCGATGCAGGCCTCTTCAGGCCTGTGTCCCACGCTGTATGGCTCAGGCGGCGTGATGACGTCATCGCGCCGCCTGCGCCGGCCTCTGATAGGCTGCAGGCACTAGGCCGGCAGCCTATCAGAGGAAGGGAAAGGGACACGCCTCTCCCTTCCCTGCCGCAGCACAGGCAGGCATCTGTATCGCTGTCCTGAGGACGGCGATACAGATGACTGGAGATGAGCGCTTCCACAATGGAAGCGCTCATCTCCCTGTGCCCCGCCGCCGCCGCCCGCCGCCAGCTCGGGGGGGGGCAATTGCCACTGGCAGGAGGTTCACCCATCGGAAAACAGCCTGCCGGAGAAGGCTACCGCTAGTGTGAAAGTAGCCTTAGCCAGCTTCTTTTCAGGAGTTGAAAGCCAATTTCCCGATCTTCATTCCAATCGATGGGTATTCGCTTCTTCAGTAATTGCCTGGGATCAGGGGTGCACCACCAATGAGGCCAGATGAGGTGATCGCCTCAGGCAGCACCAGGTAGAGGCAAGAGGGGGGAGCGGAAGGGCCATGGGGAATGAGCGCTTTCATTGTGGCAAAGAGGTTAGGTTAAGAAATTGGCATTGAAGGGGAGGCGCTATTTCAGTTTTTACATCAGGTAGCAGAAAGGCTATGTACACTGCTGTTTGGGATGTCCCTTCATGAGTTCTTGGAGTGGCTCAGCAATCTGGGTGAAGTGTGGTATGAAACGTCGGTAGTAATCTGAAAAAACAAGAAAACTCCTCACCTCTTTCACGGTGGGGGTCGGCCAGATCTGCACCATAGCAATTTTCTCAGGATCGGGTCTCGCACCTTCAGCAGTGACAACATGTCACAGATATTTGATTTGGGGCTTCAGCAAGTGCTACCTGTATGACTTCACTTCATGCCTGATGAGGACTACATCAGCCAGATGTTGCAGGTGGTCTTCATGGGATTATACAATCACAATATCCAAGCAGAATAAGACTGTTTCAAAGTTCTTGTAGCCCAGCCAGCATTCCATGAGTCTTTGGAAAGTTAGGGGTGCATAACAGTCTTCAAAGGACAATTATATTGAACTCGAAAGGGCCCAAAGGGGTAGTGAACACTGTTTATCTTTACAGGCCACCCACTGGTTAAGTCCATTGTAGAGAAGTAGGCTGCAGATCTGAGTGCATGGCAGATGGTATAGGCCTCCATCTTTCGTTAATTGGTAGACGAGAGCCAGTAGGGATGGTGTGCTGAATGAGGCTATCCATACCTTAGGGAAGAGAATAAACCTACTAATACCGAGATGTCATCCTCAGATATAGAGACCTCTGACACAAATAGACCCCCAGTACCACCTTGTAGGGGGAGGCCAAGGTATAGAGGGACCCAAAGTGGTGGTAAGAATAGAGGCAGAAAATGGGGACCACAAAACCAAGGAGAAGGACCATATTCACAATCTCGGGAGGAACAATCCTCCCAATCATCTGTGCCACCTGGGAAGGGGGGGGGGGGTTGAGACAGGAGGCTGAGCCCCATACTATTTGAGGGACTGTCCCCGTCCACAGAATTAGATCAAGAAACTAATAGTAGCGAAGGCCAGATTATAACTCTCTCATAGAACTTTTTACACAACTAGAATTAAGTCTATTGGCCAAGTGGACCTCTTTTCTACCTACTACAAAATATAGAGCATTTGATTGGGTTAAAGACGTCCACTTGTTTTGCTGCAAACTAAAGTCGCACAAATTCTTTAAACAGAATGACACAATTACCAGCATAGACCTGGGGATACCGGTCCAGGAGACTTCTGGTAGAATTAATGAAAGAGGGTTAAAGAGAGACAGGCCAGGAACCACATACCAATCTTAAACCAAAAAAGCCTAAAACCCCCACCCCCAATGGAAACAAATGACATTGACCTTTTTTTGAGAGTAGTTATTACTGAGCTAGAAGGCCTTGAGCATAAAGTAGTTCCTTTGCCAACCTTTCTCAAGCAGAAAAGGAGACAATGACGAATCTGGAATCGGATACAAGCATAATCATAAAACCCTCCGATAAAGGGGGTGATTTGGTGATCCTTGACCACCAAAAGTACCAACAGGTGTGTTATAATATATTGAGAGACCCAGCATGTTATGCTAATTTATCGATGGACCCTACTGTAGAATATAATTTAAAACTTGAGACTACTTTGATGCGGGCCTTTGATGAGAGACTCATCTCTAAGGACACATTTTCTTTAATGTTCAAGGAGTATCCCCAAATACCTACTTTTTATTCCTTACCAAAGGTCAGACCAACTGTGGTGGGCATAGGGTCCATAACACAAAATGTTGGTATTTATATTGACTGTGTCCTTTGGAACTTTATGACGGCCTTACCCTCTTACCTTAAAGATACTACAGACCTCTTACAAAAATTAGAAGGCCTTACATTAGACCAAGGAGTCCTAATAGCCTCCATTGATGTAGAGGCCTTGTTCGGTAACCATGAGAAGGGTTTGAGAGCTGTACATTTTCTATCCACCCCAGTGGCGGATCCGGGGGGGGGGGACAATGGGGCAATTGCCCCCCCCGAGCTGGCAGTGGGCCGCGGAGGCGGCGGCGGCAGCGGGGCACAGGGAGATGAGCGCTTCCATTGAGGAAGCGCTCATCTCCAGTCATCTGTATCGCCGTCCTCAGGACAGCGATACAGATGCCTGCCTGTGCTGCAGCAGGGAAGGGAGAGGCGTGTCCCTTTCCCTTCTTCTGATAGGCTGCCGGCCTAGTGCCTGCAGCCTATCAGAGGCCGGCGCAGGCGGCGCGATGACGCCATCGCGCCGCCTGAGCCATACAGCGTGGGACACAGGCCAGAAGAGGCCTGCATCGCATCGCTGACATGGAGGTAAGTATGTTTTTTTTTTTTTTTTCATTATATACAATACTTTTACTGGCACCTGGGGGCGGTTATTACTGGCAAAGGGGGGCTCTTATTACTGGCAAAGGGGGAGCTCTTATTACTGGGGGCTGTTATTACTGGCAAAGGGGGGCTGTTATTACTGGCAAAGGGGGGCTGTTATTACTGGCACAGAGGGGCTGTTATTACTGGGGGCTGTTATTACTGGCACAGTGGGGCTCTTATTACTGGGGGCTGTTATTACTGGCACAGAGGGGCTCTTATTACTGGGGGCTCTTATTACTGGCTCAGAGGGGCTGTTATTACTGGCACAGAGGGGCTCTTATTACTGGGGGCTGTTATTACTGGCACAGAGGGACTCTTATTATTGGGGGCTGTTATTACTGGCACAGAGGGGCTGTTATTACTGGGGGCTGTTATTACTGGCACAGGGGGGGCTGTTATTACTGGCACAGAGGGGCTCTTATTACTGGGGGCTGTTATTACTGGCACAGAGGGGCTCTTATTACTGGGGGCTCTTATTACTGGCTCAGAGGGGCTATTATTACTGGCGCAGAGGGGCTCTTATTACTGGGGGCTGTTATTACTGGCACAGAGGGGCTCTTATTATTGGGGGCTGTTATTACTGGCACAGAGGGGCTGTTATTACTGGGGGCTGTTATTACTGGCACGGGGGGGGGCTGCTATTACTGGCACAGGGGGGCTGCTATTACTGGCACAGGGGGGCTATTATTACTGGCACATGATTGGGGGCACTATAGGGGCATCTACTGAGGCCACAAAGAAGGGGTATTTTATATGGGCTCTCTGTACAGTACAGTTTTATACTGGGACACATTATGGTGGGTACTATGGGGAAGGGGGGAGAGGAGTACTATGGGGTCATCTACGGGGGGCACTAAGAAGGGGTATTTTATACTTGCAAATTATGGGGGACACTGAGGGCATCTACTGGAGCATTTTATACTGGTACATTATGGGGGGCACTAGGAGGAAGGAGGGTGTGGAGCACTATGGGGTCATTTACTAGGGGCACTATATAGGGGTATTTTATACTGGCACATTATGGGGGTACTATGGGGACATTAGCTCAACTGGGGGCATTACAAGGGGGTATTTTTTGCACTGTCACATTATAAGGAGAATTATTTCTACTGGGGGGGGGGGGGCATTATGGTGGGCTTCATTACTCCCCTATGGTATGAGCCCCCTAGTAGTAGCACCATCCTCTCCCTGCTCTGCTATCCCTCTGCCCCTTCTCCAAATACTTATTATGAAATCTTTCTCATTAGGATAAAACACATCAGCTCCGCCGAGCCCCCGGCCAAAGTATGGAAGTGGTGTCCGAGATCCCCAAGGGCCAAGCCAAGTAACTGTGAGTGTTCATGTGAAATATGATTGTTATACACATATAGCATACACTGTGTAGTCTGTTCTATAAGCACTATTTTTTGTGCCCCTCCCGAGACCAGGCTCTGGATCCGCCACTGATCCACCCAAGGTACACAACATGGGGTACATAATGTATTCATCATTAATCTTCTGAACTTCGTACTTACACACAACTACTTTTTATTTAACTCCCGCTTCTTCCACCAGTTCAGGGGTACTGCGATGGGGATTGCCTGTGCCCCCTCACATGCAAATTTGTTCCTGGGCTGGTGGGAGGATACTGTTTGTGGACGGTGCCTGGACCACCAGAATCTTATTTTGGTGCAGTTTCATAGACAACATCCTGGTTCTGTGGGATAGCCCCGAAAGCCTATTCTCAATCTTTATGGGTGCTTAACCAGAATGAAATTGGTATTTTTTTTTTTACCTACAAGATTAATCAGATACATATATTCTTTCTGAATTTGGACATCGACATTCAGAATGGTCTGATACAGGAAAAAAACTATAGAAAGCCCACAGCAACAAACAGTCTCCTTGGGTGGGAAAGCCATCATGTAGCTGGCCAGCTAAGACCTATCCTAGGTTGCTAATATAATTATATGTTTATACAGCTAAACCTGCCAATAACCTTAATACAGTTCCTATGTTTGTGTGTTAAAGACAAAAGCAGAGTTATTTACAGTGACTTCATGTTTGGATGTCATATAACTGTTATATATTACATAGTTACATAGTTAATATGGTTGAAAAAAGACAAACGTTCATCAAGTTCAACCAAGGGATAGGTGGGGACGCAAATCCCAGAAGGAAGTGAGACTCGACACGTTTTCATAATCATTTATGTTTTTTACTTTTAAGAATTCGTCTAAACCCTTTTTGAAACTATCCACTGTTCCTGCTGTGACCACGTCCTGACGAAGTCTATTCCACAGATTGACAGTTCTTACAGTAAAGAAGCTCTGATGCTTCTGGAGACTGAACTTTTTCTTCTTCAGTCGGAGGCAGTGCCCCCTTGTCTTTTGAGCACATTTTACATGGAACAGCTTTTCGCCGTATTTTTTGTATGTCCAATTTATATACTTGTATAGGTTAATCATGCCCCCCCCCCCCTTAGACGTCTCTTCTCAAGACTAAATAAACTCAATTCTTTTAATCTTTCTTCATAACTAAGACCCTCCATGCCCCTTATCATTTTAGTCGCTCTCCTCTGTACTTTTTTCAGTTGCAGTGCATCCTTTCTATGTACTGGTACCCAGAACTGGACTGCGTATTCCAGATGAGGCCACACCAGCGCTTTTTAAAGTGGTAGTATTACATCCCTGCCCCGCGAGTCCATGCCTCATTTAATGCATGACAATATCCTGGTGGCCTTAAAAGCAGCTGATTGACATTGTATGCTGTGATTTAATCTACCATCCACAATGACACCCAAATACTTCTCTATAAGTGACTCTCCCAGTGCTACATCACCTAGAACATATGAAGCACAGAGATTATTACTACCAAGATGCATAACTCTACATTTGTCCACATTGAACCTCATTAGTCAAGTTGATGCCCAATCACTCAGTGTTTAAGTCAGCTTGTAGTTTGTGGACATCTTCCATAGACTGTACAGTTCTACACAGCTTAGTGTCATCTATCACCATTCTGAATAGGAATCATGGACCACAACTCTCTGGACACAGTCCTTCAGCCAGTTTTCAATCCAATTACAAACTACAATTTCCAAGCCAATAGACCTTACTTTACTGATTAAGCATCTATGAGGGACAGTATCAAAAGCCTTTGTAGAATCCAGAAACACTATATCCACAGCCGCCCCTCTGTCCAGGCTACTACTCACCTCCTCATAAAAACAAATCAGGTTAGTCTGACAACTTCTGTCCTTGGTAAACCCATGCTGGCTATCACTTATAATATTATTCACAGAAGCAGAAAAGATAGTATCCTTATATGGATGTGAGGTAAGCTCAATGACACAGCAGAAACAACATAAAGCATAGAGTTAAACTGTTGTTGCTAAGCAGGAGTCTAGACCAATCACAGCCAACCTCACACACAGCAGGAGTTTTGACCAATTACAGCCAGCCTCACACACAGCTTGTGTGGGAAATTCCCCTAGCAGGAGCTGCTGGAATCATTATTCACCAGAGAGAGAAGCTGAACAGACATTCACTCCACTAAGAGCTGTGTTTTATGGAAGCAGAGAGGCCAAAATAGGTATTTAAAACAGTTATATAATGTTTCTACTGTTAATATAGTGATTAGAACTGTATACTGAACCAGTTATATGTATGTTTACTTACAGTTTCCCCAATTGCAAACCACAAATTCAATTGCAGACTACAAAGTTCACAATCCAAATTTAAATTCCATATTGCAATCCAAATTGCATACAACCATACCAGATTATACTCAACCAATCTGCAAATAGTTACTGCTAACTGCATACTGCAAATTGCAACCAAATTCAGCAAGTGAACTATTAGTTAGACCTCAGATATACCTCTCAGAGAGATCATAAAGTGCTTAAATAACTTAAAGGGAGAGTACAGATACTCAACAGAGAAATATATCCACCATTTCATGTTGAATGACAAGATTGAACAGTTGAATCACCATCTTATGCATACTGCCATTTTGTGATATCTTTTCAACATGTGTTATGTACATGGACTATCTGCTATGGAGGCAGCAGTGTTATCTATGAAGAAAAGTTGAAGTTAATAAAGAAGTTATTTCAAGCATTTGGTGTGGTCTTTAAACCTACTGTTTCCATAGAACGGAGCTAGAAGAATTACAGAGTAACAGTCTGGTTAAACTAAAAGTAAGAGATATCAAAATTCTTCTAATGCCACAGTGCAAAAGGCACTTCATAGTGCTGCGCCTGCCACACATCATCCCACCATCCCACCGCAGAAACTGCTCGAATGATGTGGACTTTCATCAATAGGTGAGGAACCTTAAGCACAGATTCCAAAATAGGGGGTACCCCATGCATGTTTTGGGAAAGGCATATAGGTGGGCATCTATAAAAAGAAAGGTCTAGTGTTCTCATGGAAAACAGAGAACATCCCTATCCTAAACGGATCCCAATCAAGAAAATAGGTACCTTTGATGACCAGCATCACAAAATTAGACAAAAACTGTTGAAATACCTAGACTAGGGTTGAGCGAACCCAAACTGTAAAGTTCGGGTTCGTACCGAACTTTAAGATTTTTGGACCCTGAGTTCGGTGTTTGGCGAGCCAGCAACGCCACCACCTGGGTCACCAAGCATCTCCAAAATGTCCCATGGAAGCGATCAACTCTCTATCCCCCAAACACTGGAGCGAAAGAGGAAGTACCCCCCTACCCACCCGCGATCCTTGGCCCTGAATGCCAGCATTTCAAAATGACTGGCCTTTGAAATGCTGTCATTCCGTGGAGACGGAGCGTTTTAAAAGCCTTATGGCGGTGGCTGTCCCAAAGTACGTTGTGCCCAGCCGCCACTACTTTTCCAAGCAAGCCATCCCTTCCCTGCACAACCAAGTGGGGGACAAAATCAGGTGTGCAGTGCGCAACGCCATCTGTGGCAAGGTCCATCAAACTACGGATACGTGGACCAGTAAGCACGGCTAGGGACGTTATATCTACCTAACAGCACACTAGGTAAATGCAGTGGCAGCTGGGCCTGAGGCGGATTGCAGTTGGGCGAATGTCCTTCCACCACCGAGGATTGCAGGGCGCTTCTCTTTGCCTCCTGTTGCTTTCTCCTCCTCCTCCGCTTCCTCATCCTCTACCGCCTCCTCATCCGGTCAGCGTAACACCTTCACCACCAACTTCAGCACTGCCAGGGGTAAATGACAGCAGGCAGTTTTAAAACTTATCTGTTTGGGGGACAAACCCCACACCGCACAGGAGCTGTGGACGGGCCTTGAACAACAGACCGATGAGTGGTTGGTGCCAGTCAGCCTCAAGCCCGGCCTGGTGGTGTGCGATAATGGGCGAAATCTCGTAGCAGCTCTGGGACTAGCCGGTTTGATGCACATCCCTTGCCTGGTGCATGTGCTGAATTTGGTGGTGCAGAGATTCCTTAAAAATTACTCCGATATGTCAGAGCTGCTGCAGAAAGTACGGGCCGTCTGTGTGCGCTTTCGGCGTTCTCACCCTGCTGCTGCTCGCCTGTCAGCGCTGCAGCGTAACTTCAGTCCTTTCCGTTCACCGCCTCATATGCGACATGCCCACAAGGTGGAACTCCACCTTGCGCATGCTGGCCAGGCTATAGTGGAGTTTCAGCTGCAGCACGCACAGATGAGTCGCTCTGCAGAACAGCACGACTTCACCACCAATGAGTGGGCCTCAATGAGCGACCTGTGTGCCTTGTTGCACTGTTTCGAGTACTCCACCAACATGGCCAGTGCCAATGACGCCGTTCTCAGCGTTGCTATCCCACTTCTATGCCTCCTTGAAAAAATGCTTTGGGCGATGATGGAAGAGGATGTGACACCCGAGGAGGAGGAGGAAGAGGGATCATTTCATAGGGTTTCAGGCCAGTCATTCACAAGTGGTTTCAAAGGTGGGTGCCTACACCCATAAACACCAGGTACACAATTGTCCATCCACGCACAGTTCTGGATGATGATGAGGAGGAGGAGATGGAGGAGAAGGAACCGTGTTCACAGCAGGGTGGCACCCAAACTAGCTCATGGCCATCACTGGTGCGTGGATGGGGGGATACAGAGGACACAGACGATACACCTCCCACAGAGGACAGCTTGTCGTTGCCTCTGGGCAGCCTGGCACACATGAACGATTACATGCTGCAGTGTCTCCGCAATGACCGCCGAGTTGCCCACATTCTAACTTGTGCTGATTACTGGGTGGCCACACTGCTGGATCCCCATTACAAGGACAACGTACTGTCCTTAACTGGAGCGTGATTGTAAGATGCGCGAGTACAAGCGCACGCTGGTAGATGCTCTGCTGATGGCATTCCCACCTGACAGCGGGGGCACAGTGGAAGCACAAGGCGAAGGCAGAGGAGAAGGAAAAGGTCGCCAACACAGCTGGGGCACTGCCAGCACCTCAGAAGGCAGGGTTAGCATGGCCGAAATGTGGAAAAGCTTTGTCAGCACGCCACAACAACCAGCACCACCAGCTGATATGGAACGTCTTAGCAGGAGGCAGCATTTCAGCAACATGATGGAGCAGTATGTGTGCACACGCCTACACATACTGACTGATGGGTCTGCCCCCTTCAACTTCTGGGTCTCCAAATTAGGCACATGGCCTGAGCTTGCCCTTTACGCCTTGGAGGTGCTGGCCTGCCCTGCAGCCAGTGTATTGTCTGAACGTGTGTTTAGCACAGCAGGGGGCATTATCACAGACAAGCGCAGCCGCCTGTCCACAGCCAATGCGGACAAGCTCACGTTCATTAAAATGAACCAGGCATGGATCCCACAGGACTTGTCAGTACCGTGTGCAGAATAGACATGTATACCGTCTTACTTTGTATTGTATTTTTGTATTGTATATTTCCCACTCGTTTGGGGTGTACCCTGATTGAATTTTTTTTTTATTAAAACCAAAAACCAGTGTTGGCTACCTCATTCTCCTCCACTGCCGCTTCCACCTACACCGCTACGTTCACCGCCTCCTCAACCTCCTACTCCATATGGACCTCCACCTCATACATCAAGATTTTTTATTTTTTTATTTTACATATTTTATTTTAAGTCATTTCACAAATTTGTGTGTTACATTGTTAGGTGAAATTCACAAATTTTGGGCTGTGATATACCCCTGCTCTACCTAGTAGACAGGGAAATACATTTCACTAATTTGTCTGTGACATTTTCGGGTGAAATTCACACATTTTTGGCTGTGATATACCCCTTCTCTACTTAGTAGACAGGGAAATAAATTTCACTAATTCGTCTGTTACATTGTTGGGTGACAAATGCTCATCTTTTGCGCTAGAAAGTACATTTGCGGCCTACACTGCATTTATGACAGTACGAATCAGGTGAGGCCAGAACAAGTATAGACTATAGTAGATTGGGGGGCTGACAGTGCCTACAGTTCCTTCGCATTGTCTCCCACCCAGTCCCCTGCTGAAACATCAGAGTTGGCACATACAGTCGTGGCCAAAAGTTTTGAGAATTACATAAATATTGGAAATTGGAAAAGTTGCTGCTTAAGTTTTTATATTAGCAATTTGCATATACTTCAGAATGTTATGAAGAGTGATCAGATGAATTGCATAGTCCTTCTTTGCCATGAAAATTAACTTAATCCCAAAAAAACCTTTCCACTGCATTTCATTGCTGTCATTAAAGGACCTGCTGAGATCATTTCAGTAATCGTCTTGTTAACTCAGGTGAGAATGTTGACGAGCATAAGGCTGGAGATCATTATGTCAGGCTGATTGGGTTAAAATGGCAGACTTGACCTGTTAAAAGGAGGGTGATCCTTGAAACCATTGTTCTTCCATTGTTAACCATGGTGACCTGCAAAGAAACGCGTTTAGCCATCATTGTGTTGCATAAAAATGGCTTCACAGGCAAGGATATTGTGGCTACTAAGATTGCACCTCAATCAACAATTTATAGGATCATCAAGAACTTCAAGGAAAGAGGTTCAATTCTTGTTAAGAAGACTTCAGGGCGTCCAAGAAAGTCCAGCAAGCGCCAGGATCGTCTCCTAAAGAGGATTCAGCTGCAGGATCGGAGTGCCACCAGTGCAGAGCTCGCTCAGGAATGGCAGCAGGCAGGTGTGAGCGCATCTGCACGCACAGTGAGGCGAAGACTTTTGGAAGATGGCCTGGTGTCAAGAAGGGCAGCAAAGAAGCCACTTCTCTCCAAAAAAAACATCAGCGACAGATTGATCGTCTGCAGAAAATATGGTTAATGGACTGCTGAGGACTGGGGCAAAGTCATATTCTCCGATGAAGCCTCTTTCAGATTGTGGCATCAGGAAAAAGGCTTGTCCGGAGAAGAAAGGGTGAGCGCTACCATCAGTCCTGTGTCATGCCAACAGTAAAGCATCCTGAGACCATTCATGTGTGGGGTTGCTTCTCATCCAAGGGAGTGGGCTCACTCACAATTTTGCCCAAAAACACAGCCATGAACAAAGAATGGTACTAAAACACCCTCCAACAACTTCTTCCAACAATCCAACAACAGTTTGGTGAAGAATAATGCATTTTCCAGCACGATGGAGCACCGTGCTATAAGGCAAAAGTGATAACTAAGTGGCTCGTGGACCAAAACGTTTACATTTTGGGTCCATGGCCTGGAAACTCCCCAGATCTTAATCTCATTGAGAACTTGTGGTCAATCCTCAAGAGGCAGGTGGACAAACAAAAACCCACTAATTCTGACAAACTCCAAGAAGTGATTATGAAAGAATGGGTTGCTATCAGTCAGGAATTGGCCCAGAAGTTGATTGAGAGCATGCCCAGTCGAATTGCAGAGGTCCTGAAAAAGAAGGGCCAACACTGCAAATACTGACTCTTTGCATAAATGTCATGTAATTGTCGATAAAAGCCTTTGAAACGTATGAAGTGCGTGTAATTATATTTCACTACATCACAGAACCAACTGAAACAAAGATCTAAAAGCAGTTTAGCAGCAAACTTTGTGAAAACTAATATTTGTGTCATTCTCAAAACTTTTGGCCACGACTGTACAGCCCATGGCCATCAGTCTTTCACCTCACCCCCCACCCCCTTGGAAATCAGGCAAGCAGTCTGAGCCCTAAGTCATGCAGCAGTCTCTTATGCTTTTTGATGACTCTGCTGGCAGGGTTTCCGTGGGCCATACACATAGCCCTGCTCCAGAAGTGGAAGAGATTGAGTGCATTGAGGCCCAACCACTTATGTTTCAGAATGAGGACATTGGAAGACGACCGCAGCATGTCTCTGATGATGACACAGATGCAAACTGTTGCAGCTTTCTGCCGTATGCTTGACCAACAAGGAGGGCAGGGGTAAAGAGTGTATGTAAGATGAAGTGAAGGATGATGAGATAATATACCCCACATGGAATCAAGGTCATGTGAGTGACCTGTCTAGTTCAGAGCAAGAGGCGGTGGTCGCACAGAGGCACAGCACAGAAAAAGAGGAAGCAGGGTGCAAAAGCGTCTGTTACATTCTTGGGTGACATTTTACAATTTTTGCCATATACAAACCCCTGCTCTGCATAGGTGACAGAGACCGAATTTTTTTTAAATCGTCTGTTCAATTGGTGGGTGACATGAACACAGTTTTGCCGTGAATAAACCCCTGCTCTGCATTGTTGACAGGGACCGAAATTTTTAAAAATGGTCTTTAATTGACGCGCGCTACCTCCTTTCATTCGATCCTTCCGCTTTAACAACTTGTCCCACATTTCCGCTCGATCAAATTTCATCCATTGACCTCCCTTGGATGTGGTATCCCTTTTTTCACGCTCCCTCTCTGGTGTGGAACCCTGATTTGCCGCTAACCGTGATCAACATGGTAGGCGCAGAAAAGAACATCGAAAGTTGATAGAGAAGATATCCAATTGATCGGGGACGTGCGATCAGGCAGAAGTTATCTAGAGTCAACAAAATTGCAGCAGGGCCTCTCCTGTTTCCAAATCCAAAATACCCCAGTGACATTCCCTGTAATTTTTTTATTAATCATTCCAATAACAGGGCATCTTAAGAGTCCTGTATTGTTATTTATCGTCACTACCCCCCCGAGTCGGGAGTGAGCAATTGCCGACCGCCCCCTTGTTTACTTGGAAGCTTCGGCTTCAATAATTTGTCCCACATTTCCACTCAATCACATTTAATTTCATCCATTGACCTCCCTTGGATGTGGTCTTTCTTTCTCACGCTCCCTCTCTGGCGTGGAACCCTGATTCGCCACTAACCGCGATCAACATGGTAGGCGCAGAAAAGAACATTGAAAGTTGATAGAGAAGATATCCAATTGGATCGTTGACATCACGGGGACGTGCGACATGGTGGGACACTGATGGGTCTGCCCCCTTCAACTTCTGGGTCTCCATATTGGGCACATAGCCTGAGCTTGCCCTTTACGCCTTGGAGGTGCTGGCCTGCCCTGCAGCCAGTGTATTGTCTGAAAGTTTTGTTTAGCACGGCTATCACAGGTTATATTTCCTAATGTTTTGGGGTGTACCCTAACTTAAACAAAAAAATTAAATAAAATTTTAACCAAAAACCAGTGTAGGCTACCTCCTCCTCCTCCACCGCCGCTTCCACCTACACCACCACATCCACTGCCTCCTCAACCTCCTACTCCATATGGACTCCATCCTCCTAGATCAGGGTTTCTCAACTCCGGTCCTCGGGACCCACCTACCAGTCTGGATTTGAGACTATCCCACAGAATGAATACCTGTGGTAAGTCCTGATGCATTGACACTAATTATATCACCTGCTCAATACTAAGGAAATCCTGAAAACATGACTGGTAGGTGGGTCCCGAGGACCGGAGTTGAGAAACGCTGTCCTAGATCAAGATTAATCATTTTTATTTTTACGTATTTTATGTTATTTAAAATTCATTTTCCTATCCACATTTGTTTGTAGAGCACTTGCCATGCTCTTAACCAAATTTTGCTGCCATTGCAGCCCTCTAGCCCTTTTCATGACTTTTTTAGGGCCATTTTAGTGCTCCAAAGTTCGGTCCCCATTGACTTCAATAGGGTTCGGGGTCAAGTTCGGGTCCCGAACTCGAACTTTTTTGTGAAGTTCAGCCGAACATGAACATCCAGATGTCCGCTCAACTCTAACTGTGACCTATTAAAAATGGACTAGGACATAGATGAGGTTTTAGCAACCTATCCCACCATTACATATAAAGAGGACGTTCACTTAGTGATCAGCTTGTTCACAGCCACTATGAACCAGTATCAAAACCAGGTACATGGCTTGATAGGGAGCCACTTGGTATGTTCAAATGTGGCGAATGTATAGCCTGCCTTTATATATATAGAACAAAGGTCTTTGAGAGCTGCACCACGGGAGATAGGTATCACATCCGTGGTTTTGACAACTGTAGGACCATGAGGGTAGTATATCTATGCACCTGCATGTGCGCCCTGGACTACATTGGGAAAACAAAGAGATGGATAGGCGATCACCTGGGAGATATTAGTCACAAAAGAGATACCCCTATAGCCAGACACGTTTGGGAATCTCATGAGGGGGACTCCAAATCTCAAAAATTTTGTGTTGTAGAGTTCATCCACCCCTCACTAATGACACTATATTATTTAAATGAGCCTTCATGCTTAATATTTATTATGTTCGCTGATGAACCTGTGGAACAAACAGAACAGCGGAAACGTGTCGGGACAGGATAGAAAATAGGCAAGAACCTCATCTTAAGGACAGATGCCAGGGAAATAGATCCTTTCAGGATATATATCTTACATTTCCCTAAGGATACCCATCCCCCTGTCAATTATTTTTATTGAGAAGAATTAGACCGGGACTAATGCCTGGACTTTGAATTGGAGGACAAACTGATCACCTTCATCCAGAAACCGTGAATGACCACTTAGCGGCAACTTATCTGTACTTATCCCTATAGGATCTCCTGCCTAATATCTGTTATTAAATTTATTTTTTTATATTTGGTGGGTATACTTTTAAATGATTTAATAAAAGTTATGTTTTAGAATAGGGGATTTTCTTCAGTGATTCGATATTTGAGGAAGGCTTGATGATTTTCTCAGACCATGTTGAGCACACCTTCAATCTGTTCATCTGGAGTAGTCTAGTCACCAATCTGGATTTCTGCCCATGGCGGGCAAGCTGAAGCCTCTTCTGGGACACATGGTGCTAGAGAGGACTGTTGAACTGTGGTGGAAGGAGAGTCTATGATATTCTGTAATGTGACTTGGAACAGCTGTGAGACTGAGTAGTGTTTTTTTAGTTCCACATGGTGGTCGCTCAAGTTCAGGAGTTGGATGGGTACTTTTCCATGGAAAACAGTCACAAGGCACCTTGCTGCTACAACCACAGTGTGTTCTTCTAGGTGGATAGTCTCACCAAGGCTTGGCAGTCTTGGTCTTGGAAATTGTTCAGACTGGGGTACATAGGGCCCACCAGAGGAACTAATTATGGGGGCCAATCGTGCATGTACACAAAACATTGTTATATTTAGAAGTGTATCTGTACACTTCCTACTTTTATAGTTATTATACCTTGTATTTCTCACATCAGTACACTGCTCTCCCTGTATATATACAGTTGTGTTCAAAATAATAGCAGTGTGTTGAAAAAAGTGAATAAAGCACAAAATCCTTCTAATAGCTTTTATTCCATACACACAAATGCATTGGGAACACTACACATTCTATTCCAAATCAAAACATGAAGAAAAATATATCAAATTTGTGCTGTTCCTCTAAAGAAATTGAATAAAAGTGAATATTAGACTGTTCAAAAAAATAGCAGTGTTTGTATTCTTCTTTACAAACTCAAACATTCACTATATAAACTGAAAAATGTTTGAAGATTTTGCTTTCCTTTGAATCACTTTACTAATATTTAGTTGAATAACACTGTTTCTGAGAACTGCTGTACATCTGTGTTGCATGGAGTCAACCAACTTCTGGCACCTGTGAACAGGTATTCCAGCCCAGGAAGATTGGACTACCTTCCATAGTTCTTCTCCTATTTCTTGGTTTTGCCTCAGAAACTGCATTTTTTATGTCACACTACAAGTTTTCTATAGGATTAAGATCCAGGGATTGGGCTGGCCACTCCATAACGTCAATCTTGTTGGTCTGGGACCAAGATGTTTTACATTTACTGGTGTGTTTGTGGGTCGTTGTCTTGTTGGAACACCCATTTCAAGGACATTTCCTCTTCAGCATAAGGCAGCATGACCTCTTCAAATATTCTGATGTATTCAAACTGATCTGTGATCCCTGGTATGCGATAAATAGGCCCAACAACATAGTATGAGAAACATCCCCATATCATGATGCTTGCGCCACCATGCTTTACTGTCTTCACAGTGTACTGTGGCTTGAATTCAGTTTTTGGGGGTCGTCTGACAAACTGTCTCCGGCCACTAGACCCAAAAAGAACAATCTTATTTTCATCAGTCCACAAAATGTCTCTTTACGCCAGTCAATGTGCTCTTTGGCAAATTGTAACCTCCTCAGCACATGTATTTTTTTCTATAGTGGGACTTTGCGGGGGCTTCTTGCAGATAGCTTGGCTTTACATAGGCGTCTTCTAATTGTAACAGTACTCACAGGTAACTTTAGACCTTCTTTGATCTTCCTGGAGTTGATTGTTGGCTGAGTCCTTGCAATTTTGTCTATTCTTCTACCAATTTGAATGGTAGTTTTTCGCTGTCTTTCAGGTTTTGGTTGCCATTTTAAAGCATTTGCGATCATTTTAGCTGAGCAGCCTATCATTTTCTTTACTTCTTTATATGTTTTCCCCCTCCAATCAATGGTACGCTATTCTTCTGAACAATGTCTGGAACGACCCATTTTCCTCAGAATTGAGAGAAATGCACTGTAACCTAGCATGTACAACATTTTCTGCCTTCCTTCCTTAAATAAGGGCAATAATTGCCACCTGTTTTTCAAAGAATGAATGACCTCACTAATTGAACTCCACACTGGTATTATTTTGAACATGCCCCTTTCAATTAGTGATTCAAATACAGAGAATCAGCAGCATGCATGTCATGACTGTTGGGTCTGTTGGATTTCTATTACTCTACTACACCTGCTAGTAAATTATTTGCCATGTAGAAATATAATTTCTACCAATAACAGTGATTGATCATGTTAATGATGTCTGACTGCTATTATTTTGAACACAACTAATATATATATATATATATATATATATATATATATCTATATATATTGTAAGGGATCGCTCTCTCAGGGGTCGGCAATGACAGACTTCTTATCAAACAGGGGGTTTTCCAGCTCAGGCGGCATTTTATTTGTCACGCAGCACATCACATTTCCATCACTCGGCACCATAAAGTTGCAGCTTCACCTCAGAATGTGTTACATCAACACAAAACAACAAACGCTTGCCTGGCTAGGTGCTCACTATACAGAGGTCCCCCTAACCCACCTCTAAGATGCAGTTCACACTGTGGTATTCAGCCTCCTAGCTGTCAAACAGTGCAACCCACCAGTCCTCGTAGTGGAAGCAGCAAAATACCTTGGGAGGATATGGGCCAGCAGTCCACCTGACTGACCGTGTGACACCTCTCTTCTCCAGGTGTTGCTGGGCTTCCTCAGCCTTGTGGCCCCAAGCCCTCCTGGATGGAGTCACACAGGTCTGTTCCCTGGGGCCTTACTCCTCCTCTCACTCTGAGGACTGCTGGTCTCACCTCAGGCCTGGTGATTGTGGGGAAAATACTGCAAATCCTAACATACATTGCTTCTTCATGTATGAGGCCTGTCACTGCCTCACATACCCCCCTCCTCTGTTCAAATCTGTGGGGGTGAACACTTGCACCAAAACAGGATGCTCGTGAGAGGGCATCTGCATTGCCTACAGTTTTCCCTTTGTTCTGCCACACCCAGACCAGCAGAGCCCGGTTTACCTAAAAAATGTTTTGTACAACAGTGTAGTGATATATATGGTACCAGGTACAATAGATGCTGTGTGTACAGATATATAGTATATCCAGCAGTGTATTGCTATGTGAGGTACAAGCTGTCATTTATACCTCATACCTCATATCAGTACACTGCTATACAGGTCCTTCTAAAAAAAATAGTATATTGTGATAAAGTTCATTATTTTCTGTAATGTACTGATAAACATTAGACTTTCATATATTTTAGATTCATTACACACAACTGAAGTAGTTCAAGCCTTATTGTTTTAATATTGATGATTTTGGCATACAGCTCATGAAAACACCAAATTCCTATCCAAAAAAAAAATTAGCATATCATGAAAAGGTTCTCTAAACGAGCTATTAACCTAATCATCTGAATCAACTAATTAATTCTAAACACCTGCAAAAGATTCCTGAGGCTTTTAAAAACTCCCAACCTGGTATTAATGTACCTTGTTACGTTATAAAAATAATAAAAATTTTAAATAAAAAAAAAACTGTGTAGCAAAACCTGCCTTCCAATAAAAAATAAAAAATCCCAGCCTGGTTCATTACTCAAAACCGCAATCATGGGTAAGACTGCCGACCTGACTGCTGTCCAGAAGGCCATCATTGACACCCTAAAGCAAGAGGGTAAGACACAGAAAGAAATTTCTGAATGAATAGGCTGTTCCCAGAGTGCTGTATCAAGTCTGTGGGAAGGAAAAAGTGTAGCAGAAAACGCTGCACAACGAGAAGAGGTGACCGGACCCTGAGGAAGATTGTGGAGAAGGACCGATTCCAGACCTTGGGGGGACCTGCAGAAGCAGTGGACTGAGTCTGGAGTAGAAACATCCAGAGTCACCGTGTACAGGCGTGTGCAGGAAATGGGCTACAGGTGCCGCATTCCCCAGGTCAAGCCACTTTTGAACCAGAAACAGCGGCAGAAGCGCCTGACCTGGGCTACAGAGAAGCAGCACTTTTTTTCGGATGAAAGCTAATTTTGCATGTCATTCGGAAATCAAGGTGCCAGAGTCTGGAGGAAGACTGGGGAGAGGGAAATGCCAAAATGCCTGAAGTCCAGTGTCAAGTACCCACAGTCAGTGATGGTCTGGGGTGCCATGTCAGCTGCTGGTGTTGGTCCACTGTGTTTTATCAAGGGCAGGGTCAATGCAGCTAGCTATCAGGAGATTTTCGAGCACGTCATGCTTCCATCTGCTGAGAAGCTTTATGGAGATGAAGATTTCATTTTTCAGCACGACCTGGCACCTGCTCACAGTGCCAAAACCACTGGTAAATGGTTTACTGACCATGGTATTACTGTGCTCAATTGGCCAGCTAACTCTCCTGACCTGAACCCCATAGAGAATCTGTGGGATATTGGGAAGAGAAAGTTGAGAGACGCAAGACCCAACACTCTGGATGAGCTTAAGGCCGCCTTGGAAGCATCCTGGGCCTCCATAACACCTCAGCAGTGCCACAGGCTGATTGCCTCCATGCCACGCCGCATTGAAGCAGTCATTTCTGCAAAAGGATTCCCGACCAAGTATTGAGTGCATAACTGAGCATAATTATTTGAAGGTTGACTTTTTTTGTATTAAAAACACTTTTCTTTTATTGGTCGGATGAAATATGCTAATTTTTTTAGATAGGAATTTGGGGTTTTCATGAGCTGTATGCCAAAATCATCAATATTAAAACAATAAAAGGCTTGAACTACTTCAGTTGTGTGTAATGAATCTAAAATATATGAAAGTCTAATGTTTATCAGTACATTACAGAAAATAATGAACTTTATCACAATATACAATTTTTTTTAGAAGGACCTTTATAGCAGTGTACTGATATGAGGTATGAGGTATAAATGACAGCTTGTACCTCACATAGCAATACACTGCTGGATATACTATATATCTGTACACACAGCATCTATTGTACCTGGTACCATATATATCACTACACTGTTGTACAAAACATTTTTTAGGTAAACCGGGCTCTGCTGGTCTGGGTGTGGCAGAACAAAGGGAAAACTGTAGGCAATGCAGATGCCCTCTCACGAGCATCCTGTTTTGGTGCAAGTGTTCACCCCCACAAGTTTGAACAGAGGAGGGGGGTATGTGAGGCAGTGACAGGCCTCATACATGAAGAAGCAATGTATGTTAGGATTTGCAGTATTTTCCCCACAATCACCAGGCCTGAGGTGAGACCAGCAGTCCTCAGAGTGAGAGGAGGAGTAAGGCCCCAGGGAACAGACCTGTGTGACTCCATCCAGGAGGGCTGGGGGCCACAAGGCTGAGGAAGCCCAGCAACACCTGGAGAAGAGAGGTGTCACACGGTCAGTCAGGTGGACTGCTGGCCCATATCCTCCCAAGGTATTTTGCTGCTTCCACTACGAGGACTGGTGGAATTTTGGGTTTTCCTGAGCTGTATGCCAAAATCATCAATATTAAAACAATAAAAGGCTTGAACTACTTCAGTTGTGTGTAATGAATCTAAAATATATGAAAGTCTAATGTTTATCAGTACATTACAGAAAATAATGAACTTTATCACAATATGCAATTTTTTTTTAGAAGGACCTGTATATACTAGCCAGAAACCGATAGTGGGAGGGGCTATGAATGGGGCATGGGGGTCCAATTTAGATTCTTACTATGGGGCCCAGTAATTTCTATGCATGCCCCTGGTAGGGTAGATTTAGCGTATAATTTATACCAGCTTTTTGGTTTAAAATACAATAAATCTGCCAGACGAGGTAGGCCCAGCCCTGCACTGCCCACTACAAAAATAATTTGCAACCTTTTTGGCATTTAATGGAATTTAAGGAATTTAATTATAAATGTGGCATTTAATTATAAATCTGGCATTTAAGGAATTTAATTATAAATGTGGACCTATGTATATTTGGAAAACCACAAAACATAACACGTTCAAGTGCACTAAACGGAAAATTCAGGTCAATTAGGAAAGCACAGCCACAATTTTACACAGCGCCCCAACTTTTTTTGAATTGTGGCTGTGCTTTCCTAAT
The DNA here is from genome assembly GCF_014858855.1 of Bufo gargarizans. NCBI lineage: Eukaryota > Metazoa > Chordata > Amphibia > Anura > Bufonidae > Bufo > Bufo gargarizans. The sequence continues at coordinate 138,774,549 of NC_058085.1, read as the reverse complement.
TGATCCCAAAGGCCCACACCTATCTGACATTGATGGCATATCCTATAGATATTCCATAAATATCTGAGATGGGAATACCCCTTTAAATACTTGTCTTAGACTTCCTATTTTGAGCTCAAACACCTCATTATACTACAGGGAGCAAACAGGACAGAGTGTAGAAAGAGTCCATCCATTTGTTTATAGGTTTGTTTTAGGAATTGGATAAGATCTTAGAGACTCTAAATTAAAATATATATTTTCCTGGAAGAAAGGATTCTTTTTAATTATGATTTTTTTTTGCCCTGTTCCCAGTGATTTTACAGGAAGAACTTTTCTTCCTTTGTTGCTTCCTCTCTTTGTAGAGAACTTACATCTTTTTGTGGCACAATGCTTTTTGTCTCTTTGTACTTGTGATGCCTCAAAGCAATAATAACTAATTGTATGTTTTCCTGTGCTGGAAACATACCGCCATTGAAAACAAGTAGAACTAGCCATCAATATAGAAATCCATCAGTATATGTTTCGGATTACAGGCTCTTCAGTTTTTCAAAGCCAAAAATAGGACTAGATTAAAAAAAGAGCAGAAAAAGAACACTCTTTTCTAAATACTTCACCTCCTACAGTTCTCACATCGGCAAAAAAAAACACAGCATCAATACAACATGCATAAAAGGACAAGGTGGGAAGCACACTTGTAGTAGTTTTTGAAGCAGTTTTGATGAGGAACCAGAGGCGTACACAGATCTCACAGGGCCCCATAGCAAACTTATTTTTGTCCCTCCATCCCACCCAGTTTCCCATGTGTGCTTCACTCACTCCCAGGCAATGCAAAAACGCAAACTGCATTGCCTCAGTTCTCTGACAAATTTACATTTTTTTAAGTGGAATAAATTTGAATGAACAAAATTGTAATAAAAAACATTGCCTTCCACCTCACCTACTTAATCCGACTGGAACAGGTGCTTCAAAACTATGGAGCACTATATTTTTCACCATATACACTGATAAATCTGCTTCTCCTCTTTTACAAAGCTGTTTGCCTGGAACCACCACTAGGGGGAGCTCACTGCATAGTAATTTATATACTTACCATTGATAACTTTGCACTGAGCTCCACCTAGTGGCCACTATATGAGAAAATGTTTTCTTGCCCAGAGAAGAGACAGGAGTTCAGCGTTGCATGGTCTCCCTACTTTGAAGGTATGCCAGTGAGTGGTATTAAACGGAATGGAAAATCTAAATGAAGGACTGCCACTAGAGTTGAGGGAACCCGAACTGTAAAGTTCGGGTTCGTACCGAACTTTAGGTCTTTCAAGACCCGGACCCGAACATTTACGTAAAAGTTTGGGTTCGGTGTTCGACACTTTATTGGCGCTTTTTCAAAGGCTGCACAGCAGCCAATCAACAAGCTTCATACTACTTGCCCCAAAAGGCCATCACAGCCATGGCTGTGATTGGCCAACTGCAGCATGTGACCCAGCCTCTATTTAAGCTGGAGTCACGTAGCGCCACCCGTCACTCTGCTTGGATTAGTGTAGGGAGAGGCCGCAGCTGCTGTGAGGGAGAGATCAGGGAGAAATCTTATGAAGAACTGCTTTTTTACTCAGCGATCTACAGCAAATGTGTTTTGTGGGTGCAGTGCACAATTTTTTTAAGCCTGCCCTGAGCCAACTACTACTGAAAACTAACTTTTTTTTACTTCAGTTTGTCAATATCAATACATAATCAGCAGCCATTTCATGCAACGATAGTGCACCAGCACAGGATATCTGCATGTCTGCAAGTCCAGAAATACAGCTTTTTGCTTACTAGGGTTAAAAAAAACCATTTTTTTCATATAGTGCACATCTAGGATTAGACGTGCATAAGTGACTGTGAAATTTAGACCACAAATCCGGCTTTCTCATACTGGGGTGAAAAAAACCCATTCCTTTCATATAGTGCACATCTGGGATTAGACATGCATAAGTGAGTGTCACATTTCAGCCAGAAATACGGCTTTTTGCTTACTGGGGTTAAAAAAAAAAAAAAACACACTCTGATATACTGCACATCTGGGATTAGACGTGCATAAGTTACTGTGAAATTTAGGCCACAAATACCGCTGTCATATAGAGTTAAAAAAATAAAAAAAATTGAGTGCAATTCCCAATTTTTATTGGCGGTTAATTATTTTTAACAGACTTAAACACTTTTTATTTTGCTTGGTGAACGCTAACTATGAGGCAAACATCTAATAAGGGACGCGGTCATGGTCGTGGTTGTGGTGTTGGTGGAGCCTCTGGTGCAGGGAGAGGACGTGGCCGTTCTGCCACAGCTACACGTCCTACTGAACCTACTACCTCAGGTCCCAGTAGCAGCCAGAATCTACAGTGATATTTGGTCGGGCCTAGTACAGGCGCTAGTCAATTGGGTGGCCGACAGTGGATCCAGCACGTTCACATTATATCCCACCCAGTCTTCTGCAGAAAGCGCACAGGTGGCGCCTGAAACCCATGCCCATCTGTCTGTCACATCCCCCCCGTGCATATCGGGGAACCTGTCTGAGCCTCAAGTCATGCAGCAGTTTCTTATGCTGTTTGAAGACTCTGCTGGCAGGGTTTCCCAAGGGCATCTACCTAGCCCTTCCCCAGGGGTTGAAGACATAGAATGCACTGACGTACAACCACTTATGTTTCCTGATGAGGACATGAGAATACCACCTCAGCACGTCTCTGATGATGACGAAACACAGGTGCCAACTGCTGCGTCTTTCTGCAGTGTGCAGACCGAAAAGGAGATCAGGGAGGAAGACTGGGTGGAAGACGATGCAGGGGACAATGAGGTCCTAGAACCTACATGGAATGAAGGTTGTGCCACTGACTTTCAAGTTATGAGGAAGAGGCAGTGGTGAGACCGAGCCAACAGCGTAGCAAAAGAGGGAGCAGGGTGCAAAAGCAGAGCAGCCATCTCCTAAACAGTTCGCCTGCTACTAGCCACCGTCACCAGGGACCGAGCACACCAAAGGCAGCTTCAAGGAGTTCCCTGGCATGGCACTTCTTCACACAATGTGCTGACGACAAGACCCAAGTGGTTTGCATGCTGTGCCATTAGAGCCTGAAGCGAGGCATTAACGTTCTGAACCTTAGCACAACCTGCATGACCAGGCATCTACATGCGAGACACGAGCTGCAGTGGAGTAAGCACCTTCAAAACTAAGAAAGGGCTCAGGCCCCTCCTGCTCCCTCTTCTGCAGCTGCCTTGGCCTCTTTCTCCGCCTCTGGAGGAACGTTGGCACCTGCCGCCCAGCAAACCTGCCGTTCCACCAACAACACCACCTCCGTCACCAAGCATCTCCAACATGTCACACGGAAGCGTTCAGCTCTCCATCCTCACAAACCTTTGAGAGAAAGCATAAATTCCCACCTAGCCACCCTCGATCCTTGGCCCTGAATGCCAGCATTTCTAAACTGCTGGCCTTTGAAATGCTGTCATTCAGGCTGGTGGAGACTGACAGCTTCAAACAGCCCATGTCGCTTGCTGTCCCACAGTACATCGTTCCCAGCCGCCACTACTTCTCCAGGAGAGCCGTGCCCTCCCTGCACAACCAAGTATCGGATAAAATCAAGTGTGCACTGTGCAACGCCATCTGTGGCAAGGTCCACCTAACCACAGATATGTAGACCAGTAAGCACGGCCAGGGACGCTATATCTCCCTAACTGCACACTGGGTAAATGTAGTGGCGGCTGGGCCCCAGGCGGAGAGCTGTTTGGCGCACGTCCTTCCACTGCCAAGGATCACAGGGCATCATTCTTTGCCTCCTCTTGCTACTCGGCTTCCTCCTCCTCTTCTACCACCTCCTCATCCGGTCAGCGACAGACCTTCACCACCAACTTCAGCACAGCCAGGGGTAAACGTCAGCAGGCCGTTCTGAAACTGATGTGTTTGGGGGACAGGCCCACACCACACAGGAGTTGTGGCGGGGTATAGAACAACAGACCGACGAGTGGTTGCTGCCAGGGAGCCTCAAGCCCGGCCTGGTGGTGTGCGATAATGGGCGAAATCTCGTTGCAGCTCTGGGACTATCTGGTTTGACGCACATCCCTTGCCTGGCGCATGTGCTGAATTTGGTGGTGCAGAAATTCATTTACAACTACCCTGACATGTCAGAGCTGCTGCATAAAGTGCGGGCCATCTGTGCGCACTTCCGGCGTTCTCATCCTGCCGCCACTCGGCTGTCTGCTTTACAGCGTAACTTCGGCCTTCCCGCTCACTGCCTCATATGCGACATGCCCACCAGGTGGAATTCCACCTTGCACATGCTGGAGAGACTGTGCGAGCAGCAGCAGGCCATAGTGGAGTTCCAGCTGCAGCACGCACGGGTGAGTCACACTGCGGAACAGCACCACTTCTCCACTAATGACTGGGCCTCCATGCGAGACCTGTGTGCCCTGTTGCGCTGTTTTGAGTACGCCACCAACATGGCCAGTGGCGATGACGCCGTTATCAGCGTTACAATACCACTTCTAGGTCTCCTTGAGAAAACACTTAGGGCGATGATGGAAGAGGATGTGGCCCAGGACGAGGAGGAGGAAGAGGGGTCCTCTCTAACACTTTCAGGCCAGTCTTTTAGAAGTGGCTCAGAAAGAGGATTTTTGCAACAGCATAGGCCAGGTACAAATTTGGCCAGCCAGGGCCCACTACTGGAGGACGAGGAAGAGGAGGAGGAGGATGGGGATGAAGCATGTTCACAGCGGGGTGGCATCCAACGCAGCTCGGACCCATCACTGGTGCCTGGCTGGGGGGATACTGAGGACGCAGACAATATGCCTCCCACAGAGGACAGCTTGTCCTTACCTCTGGGCAGCCTGGCACACATGAGCGACTACATGCTGCAGTGCCTGCGCAACGACTAACTGCCACAAGAATTGCATGTAACTATATGTATGTTTCTAGCCTAAGGCAAAATTCCCACAGTATTTTAATAAGTGTTTGTGAATCCAAAGCGCAGAAGCACAAATTTCCATTATATTTTTTCTCTGTGTAGAAGTTACTCCTGATTTTGGCTTACAAGTACTGATGCAAAATACTGATAATGTGAAAATGGTCAAGGACAAAAATCATAATCATCTTAACAAGGAGAACTCGACAAGTGTATATCATAAATGAATAATCATTTATAATTATAAACTCTCAAGAATTCTCAAGTATTTGCATACACAGATGATGATGCACAAAGGATTAACAGGCAAGCCAATGGTACTTCATTTTCTGAGTCTTCCCTCTCTGCATGTGATTAAAACAAAATGAGAGATCTAAAAGACTAATAGCCTTGGAACTACATCTCAATACCATGATGGAATATCACTAGGAGCAACAGATCCCGAGTGATATCTCAACTAACGTCCTACACTCTTTCCTGATAAAACACAATTTCATGCTGAATTCCCCCCCCCCAAAAAAAATTCTTTGGAACTCATATTGCTTAGCACAGAGTTTTTCAAGGAAGAAATATAGGAGTATAAGGAAAGAGTAGCACAACTTGACACCCTTTCTTCTCTCCTTTTCCAAGAGGAAATTGTAATTTACAAAGACAATATGTCACCACAACTGTCTAAGTGCAGTGACTAGGTTTGGGGTGACCCCAACACTACTATGGGTCCCCCAGACACCAAAAAGGGTCAGTGAGTCAGGGTTTAGAGTAAACCAGTGTGCTTGATTACTGGATGACTCAAGTGCAAAACCATACAGGCAAGGCACTAAGCTGGCTTCTCCAGTCTCCTCCTGTCACAACCAGACAGCTGAGAAGCTCTGACAGAAGCCTTTCAGAACCTCCTCCTTGAGTTTTCTTTGTTTTGAATTTCAGTTCCTCATCTCGTTAGCCTCTCTCATGTAGTTGGACTGATTGCATCCCTTTAAATTCCTCCCCATAATGCATTAGTGTGCGGCTTATACAACTTCCTGGAGTGTGTGTGCATGCTGATCCTATTTTCCAGCCTTCTACAACATAAGTGCTGTATATTTATTTGTGATTTTCTGTTTGCTGGATCCCAGGTGACCCTGACTCCCTCTGTGTCTAGTGTAGGGAGCCGGTGGTCGTGTCCCCTCACAATTGTAGGGTGTTCAGGTGGTACATAGTCGAGGTACGTGGATATGCGATCATCCACCATTGGGATTTTCGCATAGGCTGAGCAGATAGGGAGAGTGCCAGGTCTTATGCAGGGGTCTCCCTTTTGTTCCTTAGTTTTGGATCCAGTGAGTCATATATTCATTTTTGCATTGTCTTGTTTCCTGTACACCTTCCGTGACACCTCCCTGGCAGAAGAAAGTTTCATGCTGAGAAAAGTCCTGAGTTAGCTGTTTCTCTCTCTCTTAGAAGGCTGATACCCTGGCCAAAGAGCTAATGGCCCTAGGTCTGTGGCTCAGTCATTTGGGCGGGCCCTCTGGTCAAAGGGCTGATGACCCAAAGTCTGTGGCAGATCTTCTTCTGGTAACTTCAGTAGTCTAGTAGAGTCTCTTTTATTAAACACTGGTCCCTAACTGCAGACAATTTCAGGCTCTAACTGCTCTTCTTATATACAGTTTCTAACTGAACTAGAACCTTCTAGTGTGAGAGGTAGGGTGGAGAAGCACAACCTGAACAGAAACAATATTGCAATTTCAGTCTGTCATAGACTTGTATAGAACTTCAATACAAGTTTATAGAAGTGACTAAGCAGTTTTTCTAGACATATATAAGTCTTCAGATGTAAATAACAGAGCTAAAAAGCCAGAAAGTCAAAAGGTCAGGGTGTCTGTTTTTTAACATCCAAAACTTTACATAGTAGACACAGAATAATAAAGTATTAAATTCAGTCAGTTACAACTGTTGTTTCTCTGACCAGAGCTATTAAAAAAAAATTCTTCTCCATTTACCCCGGACTACCATGAAAACTTTTCCCAAAGACTGCAGAGCTTTTTTAGCCAGTGGCATAGATCTAGGGGGTTAAAAGGTAGCAGTCGCATCTGGGCCTGTAGGCTCAAAAACCTTTCTGTCATATAAGAGCGAACCAGTATTAATCATACACCAGCGTTTTATGCTAGTCTATGACCACCCCCCCTCTGCCTTCCTGGAAGATGCGCCTAATTTAGGTGCACACCTCATCATAAATTAGGTATATCTCCGGCAGTCATTGTGCCTAAACTGAAATTTAAAAAAACTAGCATAAAAGAGGATAAATGTACCAGGCCCGCTGGCCCCATTTCTCCCCCGCATGGCACTATTACAAAGAATGTTGCTCAAATGGTGTTAAAAAATGGTTTTAAAAAAGCAGCAAACACAGAGCATAGGTCATCAGTATTTAAGTCTCAGAAAACCCATTTAAGTACAACTCAGGAGAGGAAGTAACAGATGCCCAAATTGAAGGAATGTAAATGGATTTATGTGCAGGACACCACCTCTAAAGATATGAACACAGACTTTTCCAGTATCACTGGCACCAATATCAGTGGCCTTGGCGCAACTCAGCCTCATAGAAGTGAATGGGGCTGAGCTACGATACCAAGTGCAACCACTGTATAATGTACGGCGTTGTGTTTGGTAAGCAGGGAGAAGGCTGCAGTGCCAGTGCGTTCTCAAACAGCTGACCAGCCTATCAGATACTTCTGACCTATCCACTGGATAGGTCATCAGTAGAAAAAACTCCTGGAACACACTTTTAAGTGAAGGTTCTCCATGGGAGGTCTGAGATAGCCTTTGTATATTATATATGTGACATATACTTGACGTATTGTGGTCTTTTATTACTATTAGTAGGCAGTGGTACATGTATAGTTGCCTTATTTATGTTACAGCTATGAATTAAAACCCCCTGCTTCACTTTAGCAGTCTAGTATGTGTGCTTCCTCTCCTTCTCTTTTGTGGTTCTTTTTATAAGGGCTAAATTGGACTGTTCTCATTTTGGCACACAGTGACTAACTCTTGTTTCTGCCCTGGAGTGAGATTGGAATTCTTTTTTTTCCGCTTTTGGTCCACTGGGCCTATAAGGCATAGAGTATATGTGACATATACTTGATTTATTGTGGTCTTTTATTAATGTTGTTAGGCATTGGTACATGGAGAGCTACATTTTATATACTTTATTCAGCCAACGGGCATCCATGACTCTACTTACCATGAGACACATTTATAACAATTTGGATAAGTGGCTGTTAGATAAAAGATGAACCAAAATGCAATTAAAAAAAGACCATAACAATAACTAAAACCATAAATAACTGAAATAAACTGAAGAGCCTTCTAGATGTTGTGCCAAGTCTCTGGATTACCTCACTGCCACTTGAGTTGGTGATTGTTTCACACAAAAGGTTATTGGTTGCCTGGAATAAACCCTATTGTAGATTTCAATACGCCGTGGGCGGCAGGTCTGCTCGGCTGGCTGTCATATGTCTTCCATATTATTTTAAGACCACAACTTGGCTTACGCTTTATGTTTCTGATCCTGCCCAGAAAGCAGTCACTATAACCCTGAAAACTAAGACCTGGAACAGCAGCGCTATATTAGGGGAGTAGAGTAAGAGGGCCTTTTGTTCCTGCGTTTTGAACCATGTACACGTTATTGCTGAAGGTATCGAATCAGAAAGAAATACATGTGAATGAAGTATTTTCTTTGCTCCAGTACTCAAACACAATGAAGCAAAGAATTTCTAGCGAAAGAATTCCTATTGTCCTTTCACACAAATAATTATGAAATTGCTAACGGAAAATGGAAGCAGAGAAGAATCAGTAGGGCAAGAATAATTAACCAATTATTTGTAGTAACAATGTGAGGGCAGGGTACATATCTAAAATATCTGTGGGATGGATAATCAGAAGAGGAAAACAAATGATCGAATTTCTGTTCCACTTTTACTATAGGTATCAATACTGACTCGTTTCCTTTCCTGAAAATAGTGGGGCAGATATACTAATCCTATAGATGGAGTAAACCCAAGGTCCTTTTACATGGTCCTATTTAACAGGCAATTATTGGGAATGAACCAAATATCCCCAATAATGATGTAACGACTGAAGGTAGGGACAGACAAGGGCAGTGAGCCCTAAGGCTAGTATCCAGCCCGCTTTCCATACCTACTTGCAGTACAAGTCCTAGATTGCTAGACTGCAACTGGTCGACTGTCTCTACCCTATGTAGGTGCAGAGACAGACTAACAAACAGAGTAGTCTGTAAATGAGTCAAAACCAGTTATAGTAGATTAGTTAGAAGACAAGCCGAGATCAGAACCAGATGGACTATGCACTATCAAAATGAGAGACAGAAATGGTCAGAAGCATGAGCAATTCAGCACAGGAGCAAGAACCAGGAACCTAGCTAGTGATTCAAAGACTATTACTGGCACTGGTGTATGGCCAGGAAAGGAATTAATAGAGCGCCGAGTCCCTGGTTCAGAACCTGATAGAGCCATGACTCGGAGCTCCATTAGTAAGAAACACTAGCCCACAGTAATAGAGCAGCTGAGCAATCAGCCCACTGTTAATCTCTCCCAGAACACGCCTGCTGCGGAGGAAAAAGGAGCATTGCATCCTGCACCTGTACTAAGGATACGGTCGCGTCACCAGAGGCATGACTCAGGGCGTCTTTCCCAAAACGGCTGTGCAGAGGCTGAGGATCGCACCGCTGGAGGCCAGACAGGTAAGTTTGTTTTCAAACGTTTCTACCAACGTTCACCCTAACTGACCCAATGATTGACTCTTACTAACTGGTCATTAAACTTTTTATTTTGTCCACTATCAACAATTTCTAGTTTTAAAATATTGTTACCAGGGTATTATACCAAATATAGTTTTGCCACAGTGACAAATTCAGCTCTTCTCTATCTGTGAGAATTTTCGGTAAAGAGCATCTGTCAGCATGATTAACACCATTAAACCAGGCTTAATGGGACATGTAGACACAGCGCAGGTGACAAGTTTCTGCGCATGCTCAGTTGGAATCTGTGTTGCCTGGAGAGCAGCAGGAGATTTATTTATTTTATGCATTTATATAGTGCAACCATATTCCACATCACTTTCTAGACTTTAGCATCAAGCTGTCCCCAATGGGGCTCACAATCCAAGGTCCCTATCAGAGTTCCAGCCGGGGCCACCCCTTGCAGGGCTTTTTTGGACCCCGTTCTGAGGATCTATTTGTAGGGTGCACTAGGCCAAGTAGGGTTTTATTAGGGTCAGTGTATACATTATACTATCTTCCTACACCACCCATTACCTTGGTTCCAGTCACCCGCTAGTCCACCACAGGTGCCCACGGTGACATTTTCAGCACTCTTTTGGGTTCCCGTTACCTTTCATTTTGGGCCATTAGCTTAGTGCTTTTTTTCTGTGCTATGCATGTGTGGGCTCCTATCCCACTATTGATGGTCCTATGGAAGCCTTATATATTCATGACTCAATACGCTTCCATACCACCATTACTTACATGTTTGTTTGTCTGTAGTGGCCTTTTTACCCTTGTATTTATTTAAAGTGAAGTTTTATTTAGTAACTACCCCCTCTAGTACTCTAGGAGACTGAAGAAGCCAGCTCAGTGCTCTGCCTGTATGGTTTTGCACTTGAGTTCCTCTAATAAAGAAGCACACTGGTTTTCTGTAAACCCTGACTCTCTGCACTTATTTCCCACTGGGGTGCACCATGCCTTATGATCTCTTGTGGACAGCAGCAACACGTGGTTACACCTCGACAGTGTCTGGGGGACCGCTACAAACCAGGCCACTGCAGTAGGTGTTTTGACAGGTGTCAAAATTTCCAAAGGCGGTTTAAAGGGAATTTATCACCATGAAAATGAAAGTAACCTGCAGGCAGCATGTCATAGAGCAGGAGGAGCTGAGAAGTTTGATAAAGAGTTTAATGGTAAAAGATTCAGTATAGCCTGTTTTTCATTCATTTAAATTCCTGCTCATTCTAGACTTTGAAGTGAAGGAGGCGGTCCTATCAGTGATTGACACCTATCTGTGCATGCACAGTTCTATTGGAAAGGGTATCAACAAATGATAGGACCACCTCCTTAATTTCATTGCTCAAAATGAGCATGAATTTAAATGAATTCAAAACATTTCTGAATCTTCCCCCACAAATCTATATATCAATCTGTTCAGCTCCTCCCGCTCTATCATTTGCCCTTTGCAGATCAAACATCAGGGTTCATGGGACAGGTTCCCTTTAAGATGGCTACAATTGAGGCTTCTAGTGATAGAGGTAAAGCTACTTTCACACTTGCGGCAAAGTGATCCGGCAAGCAGTTTTGCTGCCGGAACTTCCTGTTGGATCCAGCAAAATGTACAGTATGCCAACTGATGGCATTTGTAAGACTGATCAGGATCCTGATCAGTCTGAAAAATGCCTGATCAATCAGAAAAATAAATTGAAATGCCGGATCCGTCTTTCCGGTGTCATCCCGAAAAATGGATCCGGTATTTATTTTTTTCACCTTTTGCGCAGACTGGAAGGACGGATCCGGCATTCGGGTATTTTGAATGCCGGATCTGGCACTAATAGATTCCTATGAGAAAAAAATCAGGCAGGTCTTCTGTTTTTTTGGCCGGAGATAAAACCGTAGCATGCTGCGGTTTTATCTTTTGCCTGATCAGTCAAAAAGACTGAACTGAAGACATCTTGATGCAAACTGAACGGATTACTCTCCATTCAGAATGCATGGGGATAAAATTGATCAGTTCTTTTCCAGTAAAGAGCCCTTGGGACGGAACTCTATGCCGGAAAAGAAAGTACCCTAAGGCCTCTTTCACACGGATTGTCATGTTTTTGGCCCGGATAAGATGCGGGTGCGTCACGGAAAAATGCACGGTTTTTCTGCGTGAGTGAAAACATTTTAATGCGTTTTGCACGCGCGTTAGAAAAATCGCCATGTTTGGTACCCAAACCCGAACTTCTTTACAGAAGTTCGGGTTTGGATCAGTGTTGTGTAGATTGTATTATTTTCCCTTATAACATGGTTATAAGGGAAAATAATAGCATTCTTAATACAGAATGCATAGTACAATAGGGCTGGAGGGGTTAAGAAAAACTCACCTCATCCACTTGTTCACGCAGCCCGGCTTCTCTTCTGTCTTGTTCTTTGAGGAATAGGACCTTTGATGACGTCACTGCACTCATCACATGGTCCATCACCCGATCCATCACCATGGTGATGGATCATGTGATGGACCATTTGATGAGCGCAGTGACGTCACCACAGGTCCTTTTCCTACTGCACAGCAAAGATGAAGACAGAAGAGAAGCCGGGCTGCGTGAACAAGTGGATGGTTTAAGGTGAGTTAAATTATTTTTTATTATTTTTTAACCCCTCGAGCCCTATTGTACTATGCATTCTGTATTAAGAATGCTATTATTTTCCCTTATAACTATGTTATGAGGGAAAATAATAATGATCGGGTCCCCATCACTCCTAGCATCCCTCCTAGCAACCGTGCGTGAAAATCGCACCGCATCTGCACTTGCTTGCAATTTCATGCAGCCCCATTCACTTCTATGGGGCCTGCGTTGCGTGAAAAACGCACAAAAAACGCACAAGTGATGCGTGAAAATCACCGCTCATGTGCACAGCCCCTTAGAAATGAATGGGTCCGGATTCAGTGCAGGTGCAATGCGTTCACCTCACACATTGCACCTGCGCTGAAAACTCACCCGTGTGAAAGGGGCCTAACAGTTAAAGGGACACTGACAGGCAAAATCAGCATATTTAGTTATATATATGACATTACAGATCTTATACAGTCTATTAAAAGCATCTAAGTATCTCCCCTGTCCACCTTATAAATACCGAAAAATTAAAGTTTATAACCTGCCTATCTCGTCACCAATCTGCCCAAGGGGCGGCGTTTCATCTCAAAATGCGCCCAGCCAGCCGCTCCCAACTGCCGTTCTGAAGCCCCGCCCAGCTCCTCAATATTCACTTCGCTGGGCGGCGGCTACAACTCTCCCCAGTCACGATCCTGCGCATGGGCAATTGAATCCTCCTGGCATCGTCCTCGTCTAATCTTCTGCGCTTGCGCCCGGCCATGGTTACATGTAAGCAGAGTATAGTTTTTCTCATGACTGGATAGATAGATTAATAGATAGATAGATATGAGATAGATAGATCACCTAGAGAAAGCATAAAAGATACAGCGTCACCTCTTTTTTAATTCACTCCTGCTTTTTTCTTCCTAAAAGAAACCTGGTGTGGGCTTTCCAGAGGAAAAAAAAAAAGTCAGATCATGTTAAAAATAACAAAGAAGCTTTACTCATCTCCAACAATCCCCTGCTCTGCACTTCCTGTCCTGGCTCAACACACCAGCGATGCTAGAAAAGGTCCACTATGTGACTATATTTGTGAATTCTCTCCAGAGACTTCAGCAAGTGGCATTTATCACGTAGAGAAAGTTAATACAAGGCACTTACTGATGTACTGTGATTGTCCATATTGCTCCCTTTGCTGGCTGGATTAATTTTTCCATCACATTATACACTGCGTGTATCCAGGGGTTATGACCAGCCTGCAATCCATCAATGGTGGTCATGCTTACAGAGTATAAAAAAAAAAAGTGTCAGCCTCTCTGGTGGCCGGGACCGTGGGAGCAAACATAGGCTGGTGCTTTTTTCTATAGTGTGCAAGCACGGCCACCATGGATGGATTGCAGGGTTATTGTACCCATGTATAACAATACATTAATAAGTGCCTTGTATTAAATTTCTCTACATAATAAATGACATTCACTGAAGTGAGACAACCCCTTTAACCTCTTCAGGACACATGACGTACCGGTACATCATGTATAGTTCCAATCATCGCCGCTCGGCGGGCGGTGTTCAGAACCCGGTGCCTGCTCAACTCATTGAGCAGGCACCTTGTCTAGATGCGCCGGTGGGTCCTGTGACCCCCCCCCATGTTGGCGATCGCTGAAAACTGCAGGTCAATTCAGAAAATTTCTGAAAAATTTCAAGATTTGCTTCTAAACCTCTAAGCCTTGTAACATCCCCAAAAAATAAAATATAATTCCCAAAATGATCCAAACATGATGTAGACATATGGGGAATGTAAAGTAATAATTATTTTTGGAGGTATTACTATGTATTATAGAAGTAGAGAAATAGAAACTTGGAAATTTGCCATTTTTTCCAAATTTTTGCTAAATTTGGTATTTATTTTTTTATTTATTTTTTTTAACTTCATTTTACCAGTGTCATGAAGTACAATATGTGACGAAAAAACAATCTCAGAATGGCCTGGATAAGGCTACTTTCACACTTGCGTTCGGGGTTCCGCTTGTGAGTTCCGTTTGAAGGCTCTCACAAGCGGCCCCGAACGGATCCTTACAGCCCCAATGCTTTCTGAGTAGATAAGGATCCGCTCAGAATGCATCAGTATGGCTCAGTTTCGCCTCCGTTCCGCTCAGCAGGCGGACACCCGAACGCTGCTTTTGTGTCCGCCAGGCCGTGCGGAGCCAAACGGATCTGTCCAGACTTACAATGTAAGTCAATGGGGACGGATCCGTTTGACGTTGACACAATATGGTGCAATTACAAAAAATTGATCCGTCCCCCATCGACTTTCAATGTAAAGTCTGGACGTACTAACAATTAGACTTTTTTCTGAAATATAATGCAGACAGATCCGTTCTGAACGGATGCCATTGTTTGCATCATAGGAGCGGATCCGTCTGTGCAGATACCAGACGGGTCCGCTCCGAACGCAAGTGTGAAAGTAGCCTCAGTCAAAGCGTTTTAAAGTTGTCACCACTTAAAGTGACACTGGTCAGATTTGCAAAAAATGGCCTGGTTCTTAAGGTGAAATAAGGCTGTGTCCCAAAGGGGTTAAGGGTGTTTTTAGGGACATTTTTCTGCACTTTTGCTGTGTTTTTTGGTAACATTCCCTTGCAAAAACACCAGCGAAATATGTGTAGATAGAAGCAAAATACAAGTAGGTAGAAAAAATGCCAGAACAAATTTCATGTGTCTAAGGACCCTTAAAGGGTCACTGTGTTTTTAGAAAACTTTTGATATGTTATATCAAAAGTTTTGAGCGGTGCACGAGACGGGAGCGGGATGGGCCTATAGACTTTCTGTCTCTCTTCCTTGCCTGCAGCAGGGAGAGAGAACGCTCTAAGTGACAGCTTCGCTCCTCTCATTCTAGAGATCTGTGGTGGTCTCAGCAGTCAGACTCCGACTGACATAAACTTTTTATATTTTTTTATATTACCCTATAATATATCAAATGTTTTCTGAAAGCAGAGTTACCCTTTAAAGGGATAGTCTGATTAACTCATATTCAAACACTTTTTTTTATACAAACCGGATTCCAAAAAAGTTGGGACACTATACAAATTGTGAATAAAAACTGAATGCAATGATGTAGAGATGGCAAATAACAATATTTTATTTGTAATAGAACGTAGATGACAGATCAAACATTTAATCCGAGTAAATGTATCATTTTAAAGGAAAAATACGTTGATTCAAAATTTCACGGTGTCAACAAATCCCCAAAAAGTTGGGACAAGTAGCAATAGGAGGCTGGAAAAATGTAAATTTGAGCATAACGAAGAGCTGAAAGACCAATTAACACTAATTAGGTCAATTGGCAACATGATTGGGTATAAAAAGAGCTTCTCAGAGTGGCAGTGTCTCTCAGAAGCCATGATGGGTAGAGGATCACCAATTCCCACAATGTTGCGCAGAAAGATAGTGGAGCAATATCAGAAAGGTGTTACCCAGCGAAAAATTGCAAAGACTTTGGATCTATCATCATCAACTGTGCATAACATCATCCGAAGATTCAGAGAATCTGGAACAATCTCTGTGCGTAAGGGTCAAGGCCGTAAAACCATACTGGATGCCCGTGATCTCCGGACCCTTAAACGACACTGCACCACAAACAGGAATGCTACTGTAAAGGAAATCACAGAATGGGCTCAGGAATACTTCCAGAAACTATTGTCAGTGAACACAATCCACCGTGCCATGCGCCGTTGCCAGCTGAAACTCTACAGTGCAAAGAAGAAGCCATTTCTAAGCAAGATCCACAAGCTCAGGCGTTTTCACTGGGCCAGGGATCATTTAAAATGGAGTGTGGCAAAATGGAAGACTGTTCTGTGGTCAGACGAGTCACGATTCGAAGTTCTTTTTGGAAATCTGGGACGCCATGTCATCCGGACCAAAGAGGACAAGGACAACCCAAGTTGTTATCAACGCTCAGTTCAGAAGCCTGCATCTCTGATGGTATGGGGTTGCATGAGTGCGTGTGGCATGGGCAGCTTGCATGTCTGGAAAGGCACCATCAATGCAGAAAAATATATTCAGGTTCTAGAACAACATATGCTCCCATCCAGACGTCATCTCTTTCAGGGAAGACCCTACATTTTTCAACAAGATAATGCCAGACCACATTCTGCATCAATCACAACATCATGGCTGCGTAGCAGAAGGATCCGGGCACTGAAATGGCCAGTCTGCAGTCCAGATCTTTCACCTATAGAGAACATTTGGCGCATCATAAAGAGGAAGGTGCAACAAAGAAGGCCCAAGACGATTGAACAGTTAGAGGCCTGTATTAGACAAGAATGGGAGAGCATTCCTATTTCTAAACTTGAGAAACTGGTCTCCTCGGTCCCCAGACGTCTGTTGAGTGTTGTAAGAAGAAGGGGAGATGCCACACAGTGGTGAAAATGGCCTTGTCCCAACTTTTTGGGGATTTGTTGACACCATGAAATTCTGATTCAACATATTTTTCCCTTAAAATTGTACATTTTTTCAGTTTAAACTTTTGTTCCGTGATTTATGTTCTATTCTGAATAAAATATTAGAAGTTGGCACCTCCACATCATTGCATTCAGTTTTTATTCACGATTTGTATAGTGTCCCAACTTTTTTGGAATCCGGTTTGTAGAATTTTGGATCCTTATTTATTTGCCAGCAGAGAATGGCTGCAAAGAGCGTCTCGTTTGCTGGAGTAACCAGCATGTCAAAGTATTATAAGACAAGCCTACGGATTTAATTTGAATTGCTGTGGAGCTGCTTGAAAATGAAACACTACCACATTTCTCAACAGATTGTGGCTGATCTTAGGTGGACCTGTAGAGTGCCATCAGCTTATCATCAGGAAAACCTTTCAAGGGTACTGTACCATGTAGTGTGCCCACACTGTGGGCATAAATAGCACTGACATATGGGACGGTGTGGATTTCACATTGATTGTAAAAAATTGATTGTCAAGACCACACGGTTTTGTGGGTAAACCTGTTAAATGGCACAGTGTATTATTGTGGCAAGTTGCATCAGAGATTCTTAACATTTCTTCATCTTACAAATGTTTTAACTCTCTTAACATTTTTATGGCTCACTTCACAGATTTATGTTGTAATGCTTCTGCAGTAGCTCAGAACAGGCAACATGCAAAAAAGGATTTCTTGTTATTGTGTAATTTGGTTAAATGTACTGATCTGCTGTTTTGAACACCCAATGTCATGGAACCATGAACCAGACGTACAACAAGAGATGAGTGGAAATAAGAAGGCTTTATTGAAAATAAAGCTGTAAGGCAAAAGTCCAAACGGATGGCTAAACCGAAGCAGGGTCTTGCGAAACCAGAGATCAGGAACCAGAAGGGTAGTCAGATGAAGCCAGGATCAGGAACCAACAGGGTAGTCAGACGAAGCCAGGATCAGGAATCAGCAGGGTAGTCAGACGAAGCCAGGATCAGGAACCAGAAGCAGCAGCAGTCTTAGAAGCATGTGAGCACAGGAGGACCAAGCAGGGAACTGAAGCCACAGACCTCCTATATATATGAGCTAGGCATCCAGCTCCTCCCAGTGGGAAGGAGGAGCCGCAGGGTGGGAGGCTACAAGAAACCCAGAAACCAAGATGGCCGCCAGCACATGTCAAACGAAGGAGAACAGCAAGGAGGTAAGACCATGACAGTACCTCCCCCTCAAGGGCCCCTCCTCCGCGGAGTAAGGAACGGTTTCTGAGGGAAGCGTGCGTGGAAGGCTCGGAGCAAGGCAGGAGCATGGACATCTGCGGAGGGAACCCAGGAACGCTCCTCTGGACCATAACCACGCCAATGGACCAAAAACTGCACCCGGCCGCGGACCAGGCGTGAGTCCAGGATATTGCTCACCTCATACTCCTCACGATTGCCCACTTGGACCGGACGAGGCCGAGGAATCGAGGAAGTGAAACGATTACACACCAGTGGCTTCAAGAGGGAGACATGAAACACGTTGGAGATCCGCATGCCAGGAGGAAGCGCAAGGGCATAGGCTACCGGGTTTACCCTGCGAAGCACTCGGAAGGGACCAACAAAGCGAGGCGCCAGCTTGGGAGTGGGCACTCGAAGGTTGAGGTTGCGGGTGGACAACCATACGCGGTCTCCGACCTGGTAGGAAGGAGCGGGCGCTCGTCTGCGATCAGCCTGGAGTCTCTGGCGCTGCGCAGAGACCTCAAGGGACCTCTGGATCTGTACCCAAGAAGCACGTAGGACGGAAAGGTGATCCTCCACAGCCGGAATATCCTGGGGAGAGAATACCTCCGGTAACACGGCAGGTTGGAACCCATAATTGGCCATGAAGGGAGACGTCCCAGAGGAAGAGTTCACCGCCGTGTTCCTGGCAAACTCAGCCCAAGGCAGGAGGTCAACCCAATTGTCTTGGTGATCGGAGACATAGCAACGAAGGAATTGCTCCAAGGCCTGATTGGATCGTTCTGCGGCCCCATTGGACTGAGGGTGGTAGGCCGATGAGAAAGAGAGATGAATCCCCAACTGGGAGCAAAAGGCGCGCCAGAACCTGGACACAAACTGACTCCCCCGATCCGACACAATCTCCTTGGGCAAACCGTGCAACCGGAAGACCTCCCTGGCAAAAATCGAGGCCAACTCTTGTGCAGAGGGTAACTTCTTGAGAGGTACACAGTGGCACATTTTGGAAAACCGATCCACTATCATGAGAATGACCGTATGGCCTCGGGATGCAGGGAGGTCCACAATGAAATCCATCCCCAGGTGTGACCATGGACGCTCCCCGGTGGCTATGGGTTGCAAAAGGCCCAACGGAAGGTGCCGAGGGGACTTACTCTGGGCACAAACGGAGCATGCCGCTACATATGCGGCGATGTCGGAACGTAGAGAAGGCCACCAGAACAGACGTGAAACAGCCCAGGACAGCTGATTCTTTCCAGGATGCCCCGCGGCCTTGGAGTTATGGTAGGTTCGCAACAACCGAGTGCGCAACTCCTCAGGCACAAAACACCTGCCGTTGGGTCTCCCAGAGGGAGCACCAGATTGAGCCGCCAAAATCTGCTCACCCAGGGGAGAGGTCAGGCTGGTGCGAATGGCGGCCAGGATCTGATTCGGAGGTATGACCGAAGTCGGAATCGACTCCTCCCCGGACAGCTCGGAGTACTGCCGTGATAAGGCATCCGCTCTGATGTTCTTGGAACCGGGTAGGTAGGAGACCACGTAATTAAAACGTGACAAGAACAGAGCCCATCTGGCCTGACGTGGTGTCAATCTCTTGGCCTCAGAGAGGTAGGTCAGATTCTTGTGGTCCGTCAGGATGAGAACCGGAACCACCGAGCCCTCGAGCAAGTGCCTCCATTCTTTAAGGGCCTGCACGATGGCCAATAACTCCCTGTCACCAATCTGATAGTTGCACTCCGCGGAAGACAGTTTCCGGGAGTAAAACCCACAAGGAAGCAGAGGACCCTCTGGTGTTCTACGCTGAGACAGGAGGGCGCCTACTCCCGTCTCAGACGCGTCCACCTCGAGGACAAACGGCAACCCAGGGTTGGGATGCGACAGAATCGGAGCCGACACAAAGGCGGACTTTAGAGCCTCAAAAGCTCGGATGGCCTCGGGCGGCCAGACCTGGGGATTACTGCCCTTCCTGGTCAGATCCGTGAGAGGCTTGGCTAGCATGGAAAAGTCCCTGATGAACTTCCGATAATAATTGGCGAAGCCCAAAAAGCGCTGCAGGGCACGAAGACCACTGGGCTGGGGCCACTGTAAGACAGCCGAAACCTTCTCAGGATCCATGGAGAACCCCTCAGCGGAAATGATGTAACCTAAGAAGGTTACCTGGGATCGGTGAAATTCGCATTTCTCAAGCTTACCGAACAGCTTGTTCTCTCGTAACCGTTGCAACACTCGTCTGACATCCAGAATGTGGGCCTCCATGGATTCAGAATATACCAAGATGTCATCCAAATAGACCACCACACACTGCTGCAACAGGTCACGGAAAACATCGTTGATGAATTCCTGGAAGACTGCGGGCGCATTGCACAACCCAAAGGGCATAACCAAGGATTCATAATGACCGGTCCTGGTGTTAAACGCGGTCTTCCACTCATCGCCCGCCTTGATCCTTACCAGGTTATATGCCGCCCTCAGGTCGAGTTTGGTAAAGACCGTGGCCCCTTTGAGGCGATCGAACAGCTCGGAAATCAAGGGTATCGGGTAAGCGTTCTTGATCGTGATGCGATTGAGACCCCTGTAATCGATGCAAGGCCTCAACTCACCGCCCTTCTTTTTCACAAAGAAAAATCCAGCCCCTGCCGGGGACGAGGATTTGCGAATGTGTCCGCGTGAAAGCGCCTCCCTCACGTACTCCTCCATGGCCTCATTCTCCGCTACCGACAGTGGATAGACTTTGCCACGAGGAGGAACGGCACCAGATTGTAACTCTATGGCACAATCGTATGGGCGGTGCGGAGGTAGGGCAACCGCACGCACCTTATCGAATACATCCCGGTACTCCTCGTATTCAGGAGGCAACAGAGAGTCCGAGGAAGTACACAGCAACTTGACAGGCCCATGGATGCAACTAGCCCCACACTGCGGTGACCACGAGAGGATCTCGGCCGATTTCCAATCGAAAGTCGGATTATGCTTCTGGAGCCAGGGGTACCCCAAGACCACCGAGTAGTGTGGAGACGAAATAACCTGGAGACAGACCGACTCTCTGTGAACGGCACCAATGGCCATCCCCACTGGAAGGGTCTCATGAGTCACGTGTGGCGGCAGAAGGGGTCTGCCGTCTATCGCCTCAAGAGCCAGTGGGGAACCTCGAGGCTGCAGAGGAATGGAATTGGCGGCAGCGAACACACTATCAATGAACAAACCACCAGCACCAGAGTCCACCAACGCCTGGGTCGTCACCGAGCCCCCGACCCAGGAGAGGACAACAGTAATCAGTGGTTTGTCAACACGGGAAACCGGGGACGAGGAGACTCCACCCAAGATCTGCCCCCGACAGGATCTCAGGTGCGAGCGTTTCCCGGACGGTTCGGGCATGCCAACCGAAAATGCCCACCGAGACCACAGTACATGCATCGGCCCTCGCGTCTCCGGAGTACCCTCTCCCCCTCGGACAGGCGAGCAAACCCCAGCTGCATGGGTTCACCCCCAGACAAGTCATCCCCAGGAGGCGTGGGAGGAGAGGGAGGCACGGGTGGGACAGCAAACGTAGGCGCCAATCTGTTAGAAGGCCTCCGCAGGCTCTCCTGAAAGGAAGGTCTCTCCCTGAGTCTGGTGTCAATCAAAATCAGGAAAGAAATAAGAGACTCGAGCTCCACAGGTAGGTCCTTAGCTGCAACCTCATCCTTCAAGGCATCCGAGAGACCATGAGAGAAAGCAGCGACCAGAGCCTCATTATTCCAGCCCACCTCTGCTGCCAGGGTACGAACCTCAATGGCGTATTCAGCTACGGATCGTGAACCCTGTCTGATGGACATAAGGAGCTTCGCAGCAGAGGCAGCACGAGCCGGCACATCGAATACCTTCCGAAGAGAAGCAACAAAACCGGAAAACTCGGCAACCACCGGATTGTTGTTCTCCCATAAAGGGCTGGCCCAGGCCAAGGCCTTGTCCGAGAGCAGCGAGATCAAGAAGCCCACCTTTGATCTCTCAGTAGGAAAGGCATGTGGCAGCAACTCGAAGTAAATGCCCACCTGGTTAAGGAAACCTCGGCACTGAGTTGGCTCTCCCCCAAAGCGCTGTGGAAGGGGGGCAGAACCGGTCATACCCCGAAACACCGCAGGCGCAGCAACAGGTGTCGGGGTAGACTCTGGCGCAACAACCGGAGCGGCAGTAGGAGCGGGCCCAGGAGCGACAACCGACCCATCGGCAACGGAAGCTAAATGAGCCGTGCGTTCAAGCAGGGTTTGCAACGCCACAGCGAACCGACCCAACAGGTGATCCTGCTGATCAAGTCTGGCAACCAGCGTAGGTAGCGAGGATGGCCCTGTACCGTCAGAATTCATGGCTTGGTCCTAATGTCATGGAACCATGAACCAGACGTACAACAAGAGATGAGTGGAAATAAGAAGGCTTTATTGAAAATAAAGCTGTAAGGCAAAAGTCCAAACGGATGGCTAAACCGAAGCAGGGTCTTGCGAAACCAGAGATCAGGAACCAGAAGGGTAGTCAGATGAAGCCAGGATCAGGAACCAACAGGGTAGTCAGACGAAGCCAGGATCAGGAATCAGCAGGGTAGTCAGACGAAGCCAGGATCAGGAACCAGAAGCAGCAGCAGTCTTAGAAGCATGTGAGCACAGGAGGACCAAGCAGGGAACTGAAGCCACAGACCTCCTATATATATGAGCTAGGCATCCAGCTCCTCCCAGTGGGAAGGAGGAGCCGCAGGGTGGGAGGCTACAAGAAACCCAGAAACCAAGATGGCCGCCAGCACATGTCAAACGAAGGAGAACAGCAAGGAGGTAAGACCATGACACCCAATAGTTCAGTATGGATAAGACAGGGCTAACAATCTTGGCTCAGTGTTACCACAGTAGGGAGGAACACACGGACAGTGAGCCCTTACTGGAACCCTGTCTACTTTCCCTGCCTACTTGCAGTGCAAGCCTTAGGCGGCAAGTCCACATCTAGTCGACGTTCCCTACTCTGTTAAAGTGCAAGACAGACACACACAGACAGAACAACTCAGAGACGGAGTCCTATGGGAATGGGTCAGAACCGGAAGAACAAAACAGTACAAAATCATTAGGCAGAGGGTAGTCACAAAGCCAAGCCAAAGTCAGAACACAGTACAAAAACGAGGCAGAGAGTGATCAAAGGCAAGCCAAGGTCAATAACAATAATAGCAATCCACACGCATACGGAACTAGAACCAGGAGCCCAGCTAGGGAATCTGAAGCTATCACTGGCAAAGGTATATGGCCAGGAAGGCATTTAAATAGGGCACCGCATCCCAGGATCAGAACCCGATAGACCCAGGACTCGGTGCTCCATTAGTGAGACACAGCACACAGTACAAAACAGCTGAATAATCACTGCTAGTTTTCCTCCAGCACACACCCACTTTGGAGAGAAAGACAGCATTGCATCCTGCTGCTAGGGATGCTGTTACATCACCCAGGGGCATGGCTTTGCAGTGCATCTCTTCCGGCATGGTCGCGATGAAGCTGGAGATCCTACCTCTGGAGTCCGGACATGTATATTTGTGACACTCAGCTTCTTTTTAGGACACAGATGTTGGATTGTAGTGTCCCACTAGGTAAATGTGGGCACTACACAAGGTTCAATATGACCACGTTATGCTCCACCTCCTGTGGAACATGATCATTGTATTTTGTATGATGTTTTTATGTGATTTTCCTGTTATCCCCCGTATCAGGCCTGTTAGGGGTAGTTCCTCCTCCTAGACAGTAGAGGGAGCTAGGGAACCCCTAGTATATATAGTTAGGCCCAGACAGGAAAGAGGGAGTGCAGTATTATATTCCAGGAGTCTAGTTAGTGCAGTCTAGCCTGCCTGAGGATCCTGAGTTAAAGAAGCTCAGTGAATATCACAGGGAGAGGAGACAACCGGTCTCTCTCCCCAGCGGCAACCTGAGTTCCAGGGGGAGGAGATGCTGAGTCCTTCTGCCCTACAGAAACCAGAGTCCTGGGGAGGAGAGGCAACCGGCATCACCTCCCAACAGCAGCCGGAGATACCGGGAAAAGGGGAACACAAAGCCCACTACACGGGCGCAGATGAGACCGCAGGCTCTGTGCCAGTCCTACAGGGATGCTGGGCGGTCGGTCCAGATCCCCAGCCATCTCCGCAGGGATACCAGGAGGAGGAGGTAAGCGAGCCCTCACCTTCCCAGCTACTTCCCAACCAAGTTCTGGAGGCAGGGGATGAGCCTGCGATACCCACTGATCCCTTCAACCATGTTCTGGGGCAGGGGATGATCCTGCGATACCCACTGATCCCTTCCCAGCGGAAGAGCTGGCATCCGGGCAGAGCGTCGCTAGCCTCTGCTCGACCGACCCCCTTGTTACAGGGCTGGCTTGCACCCCCCTCACCCCAGCAGAAGAGCTGGCATCAGGGCAGAGCACCGCTAGCCTCTGCTCCACTGACCTCCTTGTTACAGGGCTGACTTGCACCCCCCTCGCCCCAGCATAAGTGCTGGCATCAGTGCAGAACGCTGCTGGCCGCTGTTCCCCAAGTAGCCCCAGCAGTTTGCCTAGCTGCCCCAGGGAGACTGAGGATACGAAACTGTTTCACCACAACCTCGGACCTACAGACCAGTACTGTCCCTGGTGGGTGAGCTACCCTGTTAACTATTTACCGTGGGTGGGCAACTCTGCTAATGTTTATTTGTGGGTGGGCTTCCTGACTAATCTAGGTACTGACCCACAGGAGGTCAGATACCTGTTTAGTCTTAACCCCAAAGGGAAGATATGTGACAAACTCCCCTCGTTTGAGGTTGCCACGAGTGCTTGGAGAGCACTACTTGCCAGCCTCTTACCATGTGATTACGGTCCCATGTTGAATGCACCCGTTTTGTGCAATGGCTGCATAGTTATGTGGGTTCATGTATTTTGCTGTCTTTTGCTTCCAGTAAAGTCTTGTTCCAGTATTAAGCTTAGGCTCATATGTGGAATTATTCAGCGATACTAGAGATAATAGCGAATTATTGCTCCGTGGATTATTTGGCTGTGCTATTTCATGGGAAGAAGGGAAGACTAGACGGTGACACGGATCATACAGTCACACGTACCGCCCTGTCTGTAAAGAAGATACCGCCTACCTTGAATCCCGGAGCTCAGAGAGGCCGCGCCTATCTCCTGACGCTGCGCGGGGGACATCCACACAACGTAATCTCGTACCTCGCGAGACCTGGACTGCGCATCACCGGAGTAAGTAAAACTTTTGGTACTAACCGATTACTTTATATTCGAGCACCAGGAGGATTCCGATCCTTGCTGGGAGACTGGGGGGAGGTCCCTCGTTAGTAATAAGAGACTTAATCCAGGGGAAAAACACATCCAATTCGGATTTTGGCCTGCTCCGCCGCTCCTTAAAGGGCCATACCCTCTCCGTGGTCACTGTTAGCAACGGCCTAAGAAAGTGAAGTCCAGCGTGGGTCTGCATATAGAACTTGCCTCCATAGACCACGCCATGTCTGCACCTGACGGAACGGAGCAGGTGGCCCCCAATGAGCCTTCTGTAATTCACCCAGATGAGAACAGGGCGCCCGCCGCTGCGGCAGCATCCAGTCTGATGTCGCTGACCATGCCATATTATTTCGGGGCCCCCTGGTTCCCGCGATATTCCGGGGAAGCCCACAAACTGAAGGACTTTAAAGACCAGATCCTGGCCTTATTCCGGCTCTATCCTATCTCTGCCGAGCAACAAATGGAGATCCTCTTAGCACAGCTAGAAGGGGCCGCCCGCAGAGAGGTCATGTCATGGCCCAGCTCCGAAAAAAATAACATGGAACAGATCTTTAATCGCCTCGGCACCACGTTTGAAGCCAGGACGGTGTCGGAAGTCATGATGCGATTTTTCAGCCGGAAGCAACAAGCTAGTGAGTCACTGCGTGATTTTGCCTTGTCCCTGCAGGAGAAGCCACCTTACCACAGCAAGGTGTGATTGTGGTGCAAGCCAGAGATAAAGGGGGACACCCCGTGATCTTAGGGACTAATGTCTTCAAAAATTGTTACTCTGAGGTGCTTGAGGGATTGAACCAATCCATACCTTCAGCTTCACCTGCTTCTAAAAGGGTCATTCAAAAGACTATCAGTGTGCTGTGTGCTTAGCAAAAATTTGCAAATGGAAAAGGAGAAATCTGTACTGCCCGGATCCAGGATAACCGGCCGGTAATCCTGCCACCGAATTCCCAGATCATCCTGTGGTGCCGTGCTGTGCTAGGGATCCAGGGCCAAGACTATCAAGCCCTAGTGGAGCCTATCCAAATTGAGAATGATCCCTTTGTGCGAGCAGCCAAGAGCCTGGTGACTGTATCCCAAGGTAAAGTGCCTGTCCGTTTGATTAATTTTGGTGATCACCCTGTTACTCTCTCTAAGCACTGCCCTGTTGCTCAGCTTTTACAGGTATCCTTCCAGGATGTTATCCGTCTGCCTGCCACAGAGACGTTCCAAACCGCACAGAGCAGCAGCGCCCCTGCCAGCGCCTCTTCAGTATCCTGGTGGGAGGAACTTCATGTGGGGAACGAATCCACCCCAAAGGAGCAAATAGAGGGAGTCCTGAATCTGGTGAAAGAGCACCACAAGGCCTTTAGCAAGCACTCCACGGACTACGGAGAGGTCAGTGTAATAAAACACACCATACCCACTGGCTCTCATCCTCCTATCAAGGAGAGATTGTAATGACCGGCAACACACACAGGGAGGAAAACAGGGAAAGCCCTGCACAAGGGAGAGGGAAAGGTGGTGACCCCTAACTCACCTTGCAGCTGGTACCTGCCTGCCCTGTCGTCCCTAGACGGGTTCCTCACCCGTGCGGCGATCACGTGCCTAAACCCTGGCTTTCCCTGAAATGAGCCCTAGATAATGAACGGGCCGGTGGGATCGCTAGTCCTCACCACTGCACTAAGAGGGAAACACCAGGGAGAGGACAGACAAACACAGACAAACACAAACACCCAGGTGGACGGCAACAATTGTCCACAAAGGTCCAACAGGGATCCGGAGGGTAGCGTTCTAAGGCAACACTCAGAGAACGCAGCAACACAGCTCCAGTGGGTCAGAATAGATGTCCAGGCAGGAAGCTCTATATCTGGCAACCAGAGAAGTGTGAGAGGGGAATATAAGGAGGATTGGGAGTGCTGGACAAGGAACAGCTGAGAGAAGGAGCTACGGATCCCTGAGTGAGCCAAAAGGGTTTGTAAAGCAAACCCAGAAAGCTACAATAAGGAAACTTCCCTATCCGACATAGAGCGTGCAGCCAACCGCTGCGACCTCCTGACCCCGGGTACAACGGAGTCAGGCGTGGCTCTTGACACCCTCGTGACAGTACCCCCCTCTCTACGAGGGGCCTCCGGACACTCAGGACCAGGTCTCTCAGGATGAGAGGCATGAAAAATCCGGACTAGCCTGTCGGCGTTTACCTCAGACGCAGGAACCCACATTCTTTCCTCGGGACCGTAACCTCTCCAGTGCACCAGATATTGGAGAGAGCGGCGGACCCGACGAGAATTAACAATTTTGGATATCTGAAATTCCAAACTACCATCCACGACAACAGGAGGGGGTGGCAGCGGTGACGGTTCTAGAGGTGGAACATATTTTTTGAGTAACGACTTATGAAAGACATTATGGATTTTAAAAGTCTGAGGTAACTCCAGGCGAAAAGCCACAGGGTTAATGACGGCTACAATCTTGTAAGGACCAATAAACCTAGGACCCAGTTTCCAAGAGGGAACCTTCAACTTGATATTCCTTGTAGACAGCCACACATAGTCATTCACTCCTAGGTCCGGACCTGGCGACCGTCTCTTATCAGCCATGCATTTGTATTTACCTCCCATATTTTTCAAGTTAGCTTGCACCTTCTGCCATACTGATGAAAGAGATGACGAAAACCGTTCCTCTTCGGGAACCCCAGAAGACCCCCCCTCTTTGAAAGTACAGAATTGGGGATGAAAACCATATGCACCAAGAAATGGTGACTTGCCAGTGGATTCCTGACGGCGATTATTTATGGCAAACTCAGCTAACGGTAAATATGACGACCACAACTCTTGGTTTTCAGACACAAAACATCTTAGATATGTCTCCAGGTTTTGGTTGGTACGCTCAGTCTGTCCATTCGACTGAGGATGGAAAGCTGAGGAAAAGGACAAGTGAACCCCTAAACGGGAACAAAAAGCTTTCCAAAATTTAGAAATAAACTGGGTTCCCCGGTCCGAAACAACATCGGAGGGGACCCCGTGAAGCTTCACGATCTCACTGACGAATACCTGAGCAAGAGTTTTAGCATTAGGTAGTGCGGGTAACGCAATAAAGTGTGCCATTTTGCTAAACCTGTCCACTACTACCAAAATCACTGTTTTACCCGCAGACAAAGGTAAGTCAGTGATAAAATCCATAGACAGATGTGTCCATGGTCTATTGGGAATGACGAGTGGTAATAGAGACCCTGCAGGACGTGTATGTGAAACTTTTGCGCGCGCACAGGTAGAACAAGAAGACACAAAATCCAATACATCCTGACGCAACCTTGGCCACCAAAAACGACGAGACAATAGCTCTAAGGTTGCTTTACTACCCGGGTGCCCAGCAAGTGCCGAATTATGATGTTCCTTTAATAATTCGAGACGTAGGTTCAACGGTACAAACAACTTCTCTGAAGGGCAAGAGACCGGGGCGTCCCCCTGGGCCTCTAACACCTTCCCCTCCAAGGCAGAGTGTACCGCAGAGACAACTACTCCTCTTTGTAGAATGGGTACCGGATCACTCACATTACCCCCTCCAGGGAAACAACGAGATAGTGCATCAGCCTTGGTATTCTTTACCCCAGGACGATAGGTAATCACAAAGTTAAACCTGGTAAAAAATAGCGACCACCTAGCCTGTCTAGGGGTGAGACGCTTAGCTGATTCGAGGTACAGCAGATTTTTGTGGTCCGTAAACACAGTGACGGGGTGGACTGCCCCCTCTAAAAAGTGACGCCACTCCTCAAACGCAAGTTTAATAGCTAACAGTTCCCTATTGCCAATATCGTAGTTCTGTTCCGCTGCAGATAGTTTTTTAGAAAAGAAAGCACAAGGACGCCATTTGCCAGGAGACGGACCCTGAGACAGCACAGCCCCCACTCCCACCTCTGATGCATCGACTTCAACAATAAAAGGCTGAGAGACATCAGGTTGGACTAGTACAGGTGCTGAGGTAAACCTCTCTTTTAGAGAGGAAAAAGCAACTTTAGCGGCGTCAGACCATTTAGAAAAATCAGTCCCCTTCCTAGTCATGTCAGTAAGGGGTTTTACGATCACCGAATAATTTTTAATGAATTTCCTATAGAAATTCGCAAAGCCCAAGAACCGTTGTAGTGCTTTGAGGTTCTCAGGAAGATCCCAATCCAAAATTGCCTGGACCTTCCTAGGATCCATACGGAAACCTGACGCAGATAAATAATAACCTAGGAATTGTATCTCCTGAACGGCAAAAACACATTTTTCAATTTTAGCATATAATTCATTCGTCCGTAGGACCTGTAGTACTTGTCTGACATGCTCCTCATGTGTTTTCAGATCAGACGAATAAATTAAGATATCATCTAGGTATATTACCACAAACCTGCCGATTAGATGACTAAAAATGTCATTAACGAAATGTTGAAAGACGGCAGGAGCATTGGTCAGGCCGAAAGGCATAACTAGATTTTCATAATGCCCCTCAGGGGTGTTAAAAGCTGTCTTCCACTCATCCCCCTCCTTGATACGAATCAGATTGTAGGCCCCCCTAAGATCGAGTTTGGAGAACCACCTAGCACCCGCAATCTGGTTAAACAGGTCAGGAATGAGAGGAAGAGGGTATGGGTCTCGGATGGTTATCCGATTTAATTCACGAAAATCTAGGCAAGGACGCAGGCCCCCATCTTTCTTTTTAACAAAGAAAAACCCTGCAGCCACGGGTGAAGAAGAGGGTCTGATGTGTCCCTTAGCCAAACTCTCAGAGATATAATCCTTCATGGCTTGTCTCTCTGGACCTGAAAGATTATATAACCTGGTCTTGGGTAATTTTGCGCCGGGAATGAGGTTAACCGGGCAATCATAAGGGCGATGAGGTGGTAACTTCTGACAACCCTTTTCAGAAAAAACGTCCTCAAAGTCCGAAACAAATGTGGGTAGGGTAGTTATGGAGGCGACTAAGCAATTGCTATTTAAGCAATTTTCTCTGCACGGCTCACTCCACTCCAATATCTCCCTGGCCTGCCAATCCACCACTGGATTGTGCGCTACCAACCAGGGTAGGCCCAGCACCACCGGAGTGGGAAGCCCCTCCAGAACATAACATGAAAGCATCTCGTTATGGTGGTCCCCTACCCGAAGGTGTAAATTATGAACGATGTGGGTGAGGTTTCTCTGAGACAGAGGAGCAGAATCTATAGCAAATATGGGAATAGGTCTCTGTAACGTACAGAGAGACAAACCCATAGTGCGGGCAAAATGGGCATCTATCAAATTTACCCCTGCTCCACTGTCTAGAAAGAAAGAAACAGTCTCTGTCTCATCACCAAAAACAATAACCGCTGGCAACAAAAATTGCGATGTACGTATGGAGGAAACGTATACCCCCCGGCTGACATCCTCCACACAGCCTGGGGTTAGTAGTTTTCCGACGTTTTTTTTGTTTCTGAGGAAAGAAGGACAGACGTTAATGAAATGACCCCTCTCCCCACAAAAAAAACAACCCCCACGCCTATGGCGAACCTCAGGAGGACGGACCTGACGAGTAGTTCCTCCTAGCTGCATAGGCTCGTCTATGTCCGTACAGACTAACTGCTGCTTGGGAGGGGTTATCAATGGCTCCGGTTTTTTCAACCTGTCCCTAAGGCGTCTATCTATACGGATAGAAAGGGACATAACTGCATCAAGGGAAAAGGGGGTCTCATACAATGCAAGCGCATCCTTAACCCTTTCGGATAACCCAGAGCAGAACTGACTCCTGAGAGCCGGGTCGTTCCATTGGGTATCCGTAGCCCACCTACGGAAGTCAGAGCAATACTCCTCTACCGGCCGCTCTCCTTGTAGGAGTCTCCGTAATTTTGATTCAGCCAGTGCGACTCGGTCAGGGTCGTCATATATGAGACCCAAGGCCCCGAAAAACTCATCCACTGACCGAAGAGCCTGGGAATCAGTAGGTAAAGAGAACGCCCAGGACTGCGGGTCCCCCTGCAGCAGGGAAATAACAACACCCACCCGCTGTTCTTCATTACCAGAGGAGTAAGGACGCAGTTTAAAGTATAGTTTACAGGCCTCACGGAACGTCAAAAACTTGTCCCTTCCCCCAGAAAATCTGTCAGGGAGAGCAACCTTGGGTTCCGCAACAACCTGGTTACCAGTAGCAACCGCTGGGCTTGCGGTCTGTTGTAATTGCTGCTGTTGCTGGAGGACCGACGCCTTCAATCCTGCCACCTCCAAAGACAGGCCATGAAATTGTTCGGACAGAGCAGCAATTGGATCCATACTGGATTCTAAGTAGGTAAAATTTTTTTTTTTTTTTTTTTACCTACACAAAATAAGGGCCAGATATAATGTAATGACCGGCAACACACACAGGGAGGAAAACAGGGAAAGCCCTGCACAAGGGAGAGGGAAAGGTGGTGACCCCTAACTCACCTTGCAGCTGGTACCTGCCTGCCCTGTCGTCCCTAGACGGGTTCCTCACCCGTGCGGCGATCACGTGCCTAAACCCTGGCTTTCCCTGAAATGAGCCCTAGATAATGAACGGGCCGGTGGGATCGCTAGTCCTCACCACTGCACTAAGAGGGAAACACCAGGGAGAGGACAGACAAACACAGACAAACACAAACACCCAGGTGGACGGCAACAATTGTCCACAAAGGTCCAACAGGGATCCGGAGGGTAGCGTTCTAAGGCAACACTCAGAGAACGCAGCAACACAGCTCCAGTGGGTCAGAATAGATGTCCAGGCAGGAAGCTCTATATCTGGCAACCAGAGAAGTGTGAGAGGGGAATATAAGGAGGATTGGGAGTGCTGGACAAGGAACAGCTGAGAGAAGGAGCTACGGATCCCTGAGTGAGCCAAAAGGGTTTGTAAAGCAAACCCAGAAAGCTACAATAAGGAAACTTCCCTATCCGACATAGAGCGTGCAGCCAACCGCTGCGACCTCCTGACCCCGGGTACAACGGAGTCAGGCGTGGCTCTTGACACCCTCGTGACAGAGATACAGACCCATACCACCTACTACCTATCAGTCAGTAAAAGAGATGATACAGGAAATGAAGGACTCTAATATAATCTGGGACAGTCATAGCCCCTGGGCTGCGCCCCTAGTTCTTGTTCGTAAAAAGGATGGCAGTATTAGGTTCTGCGTGGACTATAGAAAAATCAATCAAATCACCCACAAAGACGCTTATCCGTTACCACGCATTGAAGAGTCTTTGACTGCCCTGGGGTCATCAGCCTACTTCTCAACTCTGGACTTAACCAGTGGATACCTACCTATGGGCCAGAAGACCGGGAAAAGACCGCTTTAACTACACCTATGGGCCTGTTTGAATTTAATTACATGCCTTTCGGACTGTGTAACGCTCCAGGGACGTTCCAGCGGTTGATGGAGCGTTGTTTAGGCCATAAGAACTTTGAGACTGTACTGCTATACTTGGATGATGTCATTATATACTCCAAGACATATGAGGATCATTTAAAACACCTGGCTGAAGTGTTTCAAGTCCTT
Source organism: Bufo gargarizans (assembly GCF_014858855.1). NCBI lineage: Eukaryota > Metazoa > Chordata > Amphibia > Anura > Bufonidae > Bufo > Bufo gargarizans. The sequence continues at coordinate 138,741,890 of NC_058085.1, read as the reverse complement.
GTTAAATATGGCCTTAAAATCAAGCCGTCCAAGTGCCATCTGCTGAAACCAGCGGTTAAGTACCTAGGGCACGTTGTTAGTGCAGAAGGAGTCCAGCCTGATCCTGATAAACTCGCTGCTGTCCGTAATTGGCCTACTCCTACCACCGTGAAGGAAGTGAGAAGTTTCCTCAGCTTTGCAGGCGCTTCATCCCGCATTTTGCACAGATTGCAGATCCGATCCAGGAGCTCCTAAGGGGGCATCCCAAAAAGAGTCCAAAGACTCCTATCCCTAGCGGAGAATGTACTGCCTGTGCCGTCGGGAGAAGTGAGCGCCATGACCAGAGAGGGCCTCTCCATCCAATTGTGAGTAAAACTCCCCTGGAGCTTGTTGCCATTGATCATGTGAAGTTGGAGCCCAGTCGCTCAGGTTATACTTATGCCATGACCATTATTGATCACTTCACTAAGTTTGTTGTAGCAGTGCCGGTGAAGGACCTGACAGCCAAGACTGCGGCAGAAGCATTCTGGAATAATTTCCTCCTGCCCTACGGCTGCCCAGAGAAAATCCTCACCGACCAGGGGTCTGCGTTTGAATCACAGTTGTTCCAGGAGATGTGCCTGCTACATAATTGCCAGAAGGTCCGGACCACAGCCTATCATCCGCAAGGTAACGGACTCTGTGAAAAGATGAATCAAACTCTCATTGAAATGTTGAGAGCAGTACCCCCTGAGGCAAGGGGTAATTGGCCTACTCTGCTGCCACAACTTATGTATACATATAACAATAAAATTCACTGTTCCACCGGGTACACGCCCTTCTATTTGATGTTCGGCCGTCAAGGAAGGCTGCCTGCCGATCACTCCCTCGATGTACAAGTGCCTGATGTCATCAACCCGCTACCAAAGACTGATTGGGTGGTGGAACATCAAAGACGTCTCCTTAATGCCAAGGAGATTGTTCAGGAGCGCATGGAAAGTGCCCGAGAGCGACAGTAGAGAGAGACTATGACCTGGCTGCTCATGCAGAACCTCTAGCTTTAGGAGACATGGTGTGGCTGAAGAATAACCACCGAACCAGTAAACTGGACAGTAAGTGGGAAAGGACTCCTTACGTCATAACTGCTATTCCTAATGCTGAGGCCCACATTTATCAAATTTCCAGGGAAGGTAAAGGCTCCCAAATTGTACACAGGAATCGTTTGAAACCCTGCATAGAAGAGGAAACTGCAGCAGGGGACATGGAGCCAGAGTCTCATGGGCCCGAGTTGTCAGCCCAACCTGTTAATCTTATGCAGGCTGTTACATGACAAGGAAAACCTGTTACATGACAAGGAGCCACTTCATTGGTTCCTCACACCCTGGTTAAACTTGGTGGTACCGGCTCCAGTTCCTTCTAGTCCTCAATCCCAGGATGACCGGTCCCAGGGTGTACTTGAAAGGGCTCCAGAGCCTGTGGATTCCTATGGCCCCCCTGAACCAAGGCAGGATGAGCCTCTGCCAGTAAGAAGGTCCACGCGGCCTACTAAGGGGCACCCACCTGTGAGATTCGTAGACTACATTGTGGGCAAGAGTAGCCCCTCCCGGGAAACCCCTGTTTAACTGTCTACAAGACCCGGGTACAGACTCATTTTGTTCTTTTGAGCCTCCATGAACTTATGTTATTGTTACAATTTTCATTATTATGGACTATCCTGGTTATTCCTGATACGCTGTACCAGGTCAGCACCCCTGTTCCCTGTTCTATCCTGCATGAAGAGAATGATGCCCCTTTTCAGCGGAGCTGCCTGGTATATTTATACTGCAAAAGTAGTGATTATTGTATATGCCTGCTTTTCATTTTTGTCTTTCAGGATGCAGTTTCCAGCTGGGCGAGCCCCCTATGTTGCGCCAAGTATGGGCAACCTCAAAGCAGCGGTGTATGTAGTGTCCCACTAGGTAAATGTGGGCACTACACAAGGGTCAATATGACCATGTTATTCTCCACCTCCTGTGGAACATGATCATTATATTTTGTATGATGTTTTTATGTGATTTTCCTGTTATCCCCTGTATCAGGCCTGTTAGGGGTAGTTCCTCCTCCTAGACAGTAGAGGGAGCTAGGGAACCCCTAGCATATATAGTTAGGCCCAGACAGGAAAGAGGGAGTGCAGTAGTATAGTCCAGGAGGCTAGTTAGTGCAGTCTAGCCTGCCTGAGGTTTCTGAGTAAAAGAAGTCCAGAAGTTGCCATCCAAGAGAAGAGTTTGCCTCCTGAGAAACCAAGTTCCTATAAAAGTACAGTGCAGAGCCAAGTTTATTTCCAGCCAAACAGAGAGCTGAAGGGCAGAAGGATATTCTACAGCAAGGATTTATAACAGAGGACGTTTTCCATACCCAAGGATAAAGCCAGCTATAGGGCATACTGGCCTTGGAGAAAGACAGACAGGATTCTGAGGAAAAGTGCAGCCTGATCTGTAAGTGTTATTCCCTCTGAGTATCTTGCAAGGACATTGCCTGCCGTTTTATATAAAGCCTGCCTGTTTGTGGAACTGACCAAAGACTGTAAATAGTTGAACTGTTTCAGAAAAAGGAAGTTTTGGTTCACTACAACATTGTGTTCCTCAATTATTACTACAATAAATCGGTGTGCCACCGTTACCGGCACTGGCGTCACGAACTTAAAGGGATCTTGCCACTGGCACATTAAAAGCCTGCAACATCCAGAGCACCTCACCTACCACCCGGCCTGGTCCCTATATACAGAGAGTGCCCCAAAGGATCCATGTTCCAGCCTCTCCATCACTGCTGTACGCCTGCCCAGGGTATATGAAAAACTGTGAGTACCAGAAACATCCTCGGTTAGTAACTACCCCTGTGACCTCACCATCGCTCAAACCCTTCAGGGCTGCGTACTGCAGACTTAAATCTGCCCCTAGTTCAAGCAGTGTGTCTGGAGAATTTAGTGTTAGCTGAGGAAGAGAGAGGAGCTACATGTGCTTACTCCTCAGAAAACTAGGACTGAGTCCTAAAGAAACATCATACCTGAGACATTTACAGCAAGAAAGCCATTGCTATATTAAACTACTCTAGAGAGAGAGGAAACTTAGAACAAGAAGGTCCATAATCTTCAAGGCCATGCAATGGAGTCAGGCATCATAAAAAATAACATTACTGTTCTAACAATGCTAAAACCAGCCCTGTACCTCACATGGATCCAGACATCTCCACATTCACTGCTCCAATTGCTCTGCTAGATTATCTTCAGCCTGGCAGCTCAGGGGTATGTCCTTTCTGCTGCAGCTCTCTCCCTGTAACTGCCACAGTTTCTAACAGAACATACGGCTGGTGGCAGTTGAAGATTTAAACTGAGCACTTCTGACCAGCTCAGAGAGGTAGACAAAAAAAAAAAAAAGAACAAACGGCAGGTGGCGCTATACAGATACATTTTATTGAATAGCTCACTGGCGATACTACATTTTTAAAAACATACATGATGGTGTTTATCATCTTGTATTCTTTTCCCTGCTTGTTGGTGTGATGACCTCTCGGCCCCCCCTTGGGTCCTGTTCCTCATCTTTGTGTTCAACCTTTGTGCTGCCTTTTACCATCATGTATGTATTTGTTATGTGTTATTAATAAAGCTTATCGATTTTCACTTTGTGAAGATTATGGTTCAATTTTTTGGCGACATTCATGGCTCCTTGTGGGTCGGTATTTTTTCGTTATTTATCTCTGTCCGGTAATAATTGGGTGGCTAAATTTTTAATTACATGCAATTACAAAAGTATTCAGATCCAGGTGCTGGTTTAAAAAATGTTTAGTATGCTTTATGACACAACCCCTTTAAGGCTGAAAAGTAAATATAGCTAATATACCTTTGCACATTTTCACACAGTTTTGGACAGCTGTATATTTTTTGCAAGAACCTTATTTCGAACCTTAGATTCTGCAGAGAGAGTGACTTTGAAAGATTGAGGGAAAGAGTACCACAACCCCCATCATTGCTGCTATACATACATTGTTATCAGGAAGAATTACACTGTGAATTGTTGGAACTGTACTCTACTACTGTTGTACCATTCTACTACTGTTGTACCATTCAGCACATTAGTAAAAATAGACTTGCATATGTATTTTCTACCACTGGCCTGGTTACGCGCTCCAGTACACTTAACACCAGTGACACCCTAACTACTATCTGGCAGGAGCCTCAACATCAGGGTGTGCCTCGACGGAAGAAAAGGTGTGCCCTCCTGTCACTGCCCGACCCCAGGGAGCATCGTCAGGATTGCCACTGTGATTTGTATGAATGCTGCGAGAACAACTACCACTCTCATCCTCCACTCCACTCCTCCTGGGCTTGCAACACTTTCAGAAGTCAACCGAGTAGTGTATAGTATTTGTAACTTGAAGTAAAATTTCAGTTTCCAAAAATACATACATAAAATCCATAAAAGATCTTGTTTAATAATTGCGTGTTTTTCCTGCATGTCCTCACATAATTTGGTCTCAGGAAATCTTCTGCCGTGAGCTACCTCTGAGACCTTCAGAGCATCCACAGGTCTCTTTGGCAACCAAGTGCTTAACGACTCCCTAGCTTTGCTTTGCTCTAAGGCCTCATGCACACAACCGTATGTATTTTGCAGTCCACAAAAAACGGATCCGCAAAAAATACAGATGATGTCTGTGTGCATTCCGTATTTTGCGGAACGGAACAGCTGGCCTCTAATATAACAGTCCTATCCTTGTCCGTAATGCTGACAATAATAGGACATGTTCTTTTTTTGCGGAACGGACATACGGAAATGGAATGCACATGGAGTAACTTCAGTTTTTTTTTGCTGACCCATTGAAGTGAAGGTATCCTGATGCAGTTTTGGGAGCCAAAATCAGGGGTGGATCATAAAAGAAGAGAAAATATACAGGGTATACACTGACAAGCAAAAGGTTAGCAATGTTTAGAACTTTTGACTTTCAGGCTCCATATCTCACCATCCACTACAGCTTTAAATGTGAGACTACCATCATTTTATAGACAATCATCCTGGCTAGGTCATACATAAATTGAACTTGCAGCTATTTAGCATATGATTAGTTATGCAAAATCTTGTCATGTAACTGCATTGTTACTGTTTGCATCTAAAATTTTAAATTTTTATTTTAATTATTTTGTTCACCGTTAATCCACCTTTGGCTTTCCACACTGTCTGAATCCTTCTGGGCATGATCAGATTCAAGCAGGTCTTGAACAAAATCTGTTCCCAGGTCTCTTCTATATGTTCCCAATGTTGGTAAATACTGGTCAACTCATTTGGGTACAAATAAAGCTTTTTCTTCAACTCTACCCACAAGTGTTCAATTAGGTTGAGGTCTGGGGACTGTGGGGCCAATCCAACACCTCTACTTCATTGTCGTTGAACCATTTGTTTCGCCAATCTCGACGTATACTTCTGGTCGTTGTCCTGCTGGAACACTATGTCGTCCTTTTCATAACTATAGTACTCCAGTGTATGAAGTAACTTGTCTCGTAACTAGGATACTCACATATAGCTCAGCACTGAGACTACCATCAATCCTGTATCCAACGCCTTTGGCTGTGAAACAACCCCATATCATCAGGCTTCCTCCACCGAACTTGACAGTTTCCTCAATTTCTCTATCTGTTAGTCCCCTCTTCCCTTGTTTCTTCCAGACCCATTTGCACCCATTTCCAATCTTCTACTGTCCACTGGTCATACTTTTTTGCAAACTCGAGCAGGAGCTTCTTGTGACAATATTGAAGTCAAGGCTTCTTCATCTTTTTTTCAGGTCACCATTCCAGACTTGTGTAATGCGCTTCGCACAGTGTTTGCATGGACATCTGTAATCTCCCTATTACAAAGCATATGAGCCACTTCCACTGTCGTGTTTGTCGCGCCAGAACTGATAGACCTTGTGATGAGTCGACTTGTTGACTCTGATATTTTGTCTGGACGTCGACCTGTTGACTGTAGAATCGATGTACGGAGTTCATTTCGTATTCTTCCAACTGTCATGACACTCAGATGATGCAGTTTGGCCGAGATACCGCTATCGATGAGCTGGATGATGCTGTTTCTCTTTTCTTGGGAAATCTTCTTCATGGCTAGTCCTGGATTATAACCAGTGACCTTCCGCTTGGGAATCAAGCTAAGAACACACTGAGCTATTAGGGAATGTGAGAACAGGTTGTAATTTGTAGTATACAAGAAGAATAAGATTGTTCCACCACCAGGAGCAAAACAGTAACAATGGAGTTACATCACGAGAATCTGCATAACTAATCATATGCTAAATAGCTGCAAGTCCAACTTATGTATGAGATAGCCAAGATGATTGTCTATAAAATGATGGTCTCATGTTCAAAGCTGTAGTGGATGGTGAGATACAGAGCCTGAAAGTCAAAAGTTTTAAACATGGTTACCCTTTTGCTCGTCAGTGTATCCAATTTTTCTTTTTTCAATTCACTCCGTATTTTGGTTTCCAAAACTGCATCAGGAAACCTGACAATATGGCTGTACCCTTACACATATATAGACAAGTCAAAGACTCTTTAAATTGCAGAAGATTATCTATAAGTTCCCAAAGCAAAGTCTGTAAAAGCATCTCTCCCAAATAATAGCTCTTGGTACGCCCCAGGTATATCTACAACCTCTGGACCTCAAATACTTACATCTCTGGGAAATCACAGGGAGGTCACTGCACAGGAATAATGCTTACAGTGATGTCGCAGAACTATGACAATGCAGACAATGATAATTTTAATGCCCTGGAGCAAGGGTATTTTGGAGTCTGGACACTTGTGGATATTTGCCTCTATTGCTGCTATGCAAAGCCATTAACCCCCTACCTTAATGCACTTTGAAGGGGTAACTTGCACCATGATTTATGCCATTCCTTGTATAGGAAAGAGCCATCCCACTGAAATGAATGGGACGGCTTAGGTTAGGTGTAGTTACACCTGCTCACCGCTGCGGATGCGACGGCAAGCAGGTCAACAATGGAGAGGAGGCAGTGCTGGCACAACGTGCACCTTCTCTTCAAGCAGCTGATCAGCGGGGGTGCCGAGTGTCAGACTCCTGCCGATCTGATATAGATGACCTATCCTGAGGATAGGTCATCGATAAAAATAACTTGGACAACCCCTTTAAGCTGTTTTATATTGCTGAACTGCACTTTATTTGTTTACTGTAATACACTATATCCTGTTAATTTGCACTGTTATTGCACATCACTGTGGAATGGGTTAATTTACAGCCAGCTAATACTGAGAGACTTTCCAGTCTGTACACTGAGCAGCTAGTAATTTTCCATTTCTGTCATGCAAGAATATGCAGAACTAAGTTTTGGAGGGGAAAAAAACTGATACAGTGAACTTTTGACCATCTGGTTTAGCTCTGTCAGATGGTTGTTTATGTCTGGATACTGCTTGGTCTATGGCAGCCAGGAAATGCAACATTATTTCTGTTAGGCTGTGCTTCTCCCGCTTCACCCTTCCCACTGAAGGTTCTGGATCAGCTAGAAACTGTATAAAAGTAGCGCAGTGGGGGCCCTTAGGTGTCTGCAGATGGAGACCAGGGTTTGATAGGAGAGACTCTGCCAGACTGTATGAGTAACCAGAAGAAGATGCTGAGATGAAAAATACCCTGAAACAACTGAGCTGCAGACCCTGCAGGGCCACCAGCCCTTTGGCCAGGGTATCAGCCTTCTGAGAGTCAGAAAGACAGCCTTCCTAAGCACAAAACATTATTCTTCAAGGGAGGAGACTGAAGATGCCAGCTCAGTGCATTACCTGTATTGTGTTGTACTTCCTCCAGTTAAAAAGCACACTGGTTTACTGCAAACCCTGACTCTCTGGACATTTCCTATTAGGGTGCACCACCCCTTACCATCCCCTAGAGACAGCAGCAACACATGGTGACACTTTCAAGGTGTCCAGGGGATTCAGCATAGTGTTGGGGTCACCTCAACCCGGTCACTGAAATAAGGGGCATAATAAACACAGTATATCATAGTACAGGCATAATAAACACAGAACCAAATGCAACTAAAATGACATCAATTGTTTTGTAATACAGTATTAAATGTTTTTTTGTGGTTTCTTCATTGACACAATTATTCAACCCCTTAAAGCGAACCTTTCACCTGCATTTCACTTAATAAACGATCAAAAGTACCTTATAGATCATCCTCATAGTGTTATCATACAGTCTTGTCCCGCTTTTCTGCCATGTGTCTGCATGAAAAAAATCGCCTTCTCCAGCTCCACAAGTCATGATAGAAGTCAAGGGGGTAGCCCTTCCCTCACTCCAGGCTGTAACTCCCCTGCCCTAACCCCGTCCCTATGCAGTCTAATTGACACCCGGCTCAGTCGCCGGGACCGCGCTTGTACAGGCGGTGCATACGCCGTCGCCTCAGTAGCAGCGCAATCCCGTCTATCGCGCGGACTCAAGCGCGATCCTGTAATTCAGGATGAAACAAAATTAGAACTGTTTGGACCCATGGATCAACGCTATGTTTGGAGGAGGAAGAACAAGGGCTATGAAGAAAAGAACACCTTGCCTACTGTGAAGCATGGCGGGGGGTCAATCATGCTTTGGGGCTGTTTTGCTTCTACAGGTACAGGGAAGCTTCAGCGTGTGCAAGGTACCATGAATTCTCTTCAGTGCCAGGAGATATTGGATGAAAATGTGATGCAGTCCGTCACAAACCTGAGGCTTGGGAGACATTGGACCTTTCAACAGGACAATGATCCCAAGCATACCTCCAAGTCCACTAAAGCATGGTTGCAGATTAAAGGATGGAACATTTTGAAGTGGCCATCGCAGACACCAGACTTAAATCCGATTGAGAACCTCTGGTGGGACTTAAAGAAAGCAGTTGCAGCGCGCAAGCCTAAGAATGTGACTGAACTGGAGGCTTTTGCCCATGAAGAATGGGCGAAGATACCCGTAGATCGCTGCAAGGCACTTGTGTCAAGCTATGCTTCACATTTAAAAGCTGTTATAACTGGAAAAGGATGTTGTACTAAGTACTAAGATTGAATGTCACTTGGGGGTTGAATAAAACTGATAATGATGTGAGCACAGAAAATACATTTGTGGTTATTTCATTATAAACGTTATGTTATATTTGTCTGACTTACAAGTGCCTCTTTGATTTAATTGTAAACAAGATGCCTGAAATGATCAAAATCAATGTCAAACTGTCCAAAACACTCAATTTCAGTGGGGGTTGAATAATTTTGAACACAACTGTAATCAACATAGTAAAGTCATAGCACAAATATAATAAAAACAGTAATGTCATAGCACAGATATAATAAACACAGTAATGTCATAGGACAGGTATAATAAACAAAGGTCACAAAACAGAGATAATAAACAGTGATATCTCTGCACAAGGATAAAGTAGACAGTAAACAGCACAGCACGTAGCTAATGTCAAAGTAAAATAACAACAAAGGAAGAATAGTCAGTGTATCACAGCTAGTGGCCAAGGACCACAATGATGCCATGGCACACATGCAGCACGCCAGAACAGTAGGGTATTAGCGACAGTAAGGTCACGGTATGGGCAATCGAGGGTTACTCACTTTTCTGAGGAGAACCCTGGGCAGGCATGCGACAGTGAAGGAGAGGTAGACACTGGTTCCTCTGGGGCACGCTCTGTAAATAGGGACCAGGCCTGATGGTATGTGAGGTGCCCTGGATGTTGTAGGTGTTTTGAGTGCCTTAGGTAAGGTCCCTTTAAGGATCGTGACGCCAGTGCCTGTAACGGTGGCACACCGGTTTGCAGGAGGATTAATTGAGTACACAGATGGTAAACCAAACGTTGCTTTACTTGGTGAAACAGTCCAACTTTTTACAATCAGTTGCAGGGGTATATAATGCAGTCCTTTACAGTACAAAATGCACAGAAGGTTTACTTCACAGCAGGTTTCAATCTTGCAAGATACTTGGAGGGTATACAGTTAATGCTTTGCAGTACAATGCTGCTCTATCCCCACAGCTATGCTAGCTGGCTGGATCCCAAGGCTCGGATGCCTAATTGCTGGCTTAAATCCTTGGTCTAAAATCCTTCCTCCAGTATTGGCACTTGACTAGATTACAATAACTTCTTTTCCTAGCTGTCTTTGTCTGCTGGCTGGGAAAGGTGTCTGCAGGTTTCTCCCAGGAGGTGCTCTCCTACTACTGTGGTGTCTCAACTGAGCTATCCTTAGCCTCAGGAGCTTCAGGCTGACTAGGTGACTCCTCTAGTCCCGTGGAATACACTCGGTCTCCAAGCAGGCTGTACTCCTTCTAGCCTCCTGGTGCAGCTAGGAACCAGGACTATCTAGCTGCATGTCAGGAGGAGGCCCTCAGCATATCTTGGGCTGGTGCCTTCTCACTTCTGTCTCCACAGACTCCTGACTATGACCTAACCCCTCCCTGTCTGGGCCTGGACATTTATACTAGGGGCTCCCTATCTCCCTCTAGTGTCTGGGATGTCTAATTACACCCAACTAGGCCTGATACCCAGCTAACACAGGGAAATACAACACATGACAGTAAATGCAATGAACACATTAACCCTTGTGTAGTGCCCACCTTTACCTAGTGGGACACTACACACAGTGATAATAAACACATCATAATACAAGGATAATGCACGCAGTCATGTCACACCTAAAGGCTAAGGACCACATTAATGTCACATAACTCAGGAATAATAAATACATGTATAATGTACTGAAGTCACAGTATAAGGCCTCTTGCACACGAACGTTGTGTTTCTGTGGCCGTATTGAGGCCCGCAACGGCGGGTCCGCAATACACGGGCACTAGCCCGTGTGCACTCTGCATCGAAGATGCAGACCCATTAACTTCAATAGGTCCGCAATCACAGAGATGTGGAACGGAACCCCATGGAAGCACTACGGAGTGCTTCCGTGATGTTTCTGTCCGTGCCTCCGCACCGTAAAAAAAATAGAACTTGTTCTATTTTTTTGCAGTGCGGACAGATCACGGGCCCATTCAAGTTGAATGAGTCTCGATTCGTCCCGGCCGCTGCACAGACATTGCCCATGCATTGGGGACCGCAAATTGCGGTCCCCAATGCGGGGAACGGATGCACAACGTTTGTGTGCAAGAGACCTAAGAGTAATGCACATAGTGATGTCTCAGTTCACAGGTCATACACAGAGTGACAATGCTAAAAGACAATGACCACAGTTATAGTATATCACAATATGCAGACAATAAACAGTACAGAGAGTAAATACTGGGATACCCTAAATGTATATCTACACAGGAGGTAAACTACAGCGCGCAACCAAATCTGCATGAGTTGTATGCCAATTTCGACTCCTGATTTTGGCTCCCAAAACTGCATCAGGAAACCTGACCGTGTGGACGTACCCTAAGAGTACCTGCACACAGTGCGAATTATGCACTGTTTTCCCGTACCAGCAAAGTGTATGAGTTTAGAGAAATCTTATATACACTGTGCTTTTTTGCAGCAATTGACCTGCCGTATGGATTTTGAAATCTGTAGCATATCAACTGTTTGTGCGATTTTTTTGTTGCTGCAGATTTCATCCTTTGCAATGCAAGGGGAAGATTTGCGGCAAGTCAGTATAAAAAAAACACAAATAATGCTTGCTGTTTTTTGGGAGGTTTTGAAGTGGAAATGCTCAGAGAACTGCACAGAAATCTGTGCGTTTTTTCCTGTTAGTACAGTAAACCTATACCCGTGTGCACACACCCTAAGGGAAAATACCTCCACAATGCAGCATGTGATAAAGCATTCTACAATTAAAAAGCAAAAGGTGCAATAAGGCACAGTATGCTGGAAACCTAGGCTCTGGGGGCCGCATGTGGCCCGTGGGTTCTACAACCCTGCGTTGATGTGTACATCTTTTGTGTACATTAAACGTATGACAAAAACCTGATGTGAACCCAGCCTAATAGATCTGTAATCCATAATATCCATGAGGCTCAAGGGAAAGAATTATAATGCACTTTTCTTGTAATTTTGCATTGCATGTTGTATTACGATTAGGCGACAATTTGGTGCCTCTCTAAGATACTATATGGTGGCACACAGAGCACATTTAAAACTGTAGGGATTTGCATGCATGCAACATTGCCATGTATCATACCTAATCTAATGCTAAGCTTACATATTAAAGCATATCCTGGCTGCACGCTCTCCCCTGTCAACCAGGTCCACTGCCTTGGAGTGACCTTGGATTCTGCCCTCTCCTTCCGACCGCACAATCCAAGCCCTTTCCACCAACTGCCGCCTCCAACTCAAAAACAGACTACTACTGCCTAGACTACTGCAACATCCTCCTCTGTGGCCTTCCATCTAGCACTCTCGCACCCCTCCAATGTATCCTTAATTCTGCTGCCCGACTAATCCACCTCTCACCCTGTTACTCCTCTGCCTCTCCCCTCTGCCAATCCCTTCACTGGGTCCCCATTGCCCAGCGAATTCACTTCAAAGTACTAACAAATACATACAAGGCCGTCCACAACCTGTCCCCTCCCTACATCTCTGAGCTACTTTCCCGATACATCCCCACACGCAATCTCCGATCCTCACAAGACTTCCTCCTCTCCTCTTATCACCTCTTCCTACAATCGCCTACAAGATTTCTCCCATGCATCTCCCATTCTCTGGAACTCGCTACCCCAACATATCAGACTCTCAACTACAGCGGAATCCTTCAAAAGAAACCTGAAATCCCACCTCTTCAGACAAGCCTATAACCAGTGACCCTGCTGCCTCTATACCGCCATGACCAACATCACCTGCACCTACTGTGTCCTTCTCCCATACCATGTAGATTGTAAGCCCTCACGGGCAGGGCCCTCTCTCCTTCTGTACCAGTCTGTAACTCGTCTTGTTTATGCTTAGTGCAGTTGTCTGTATTATGTATGTGTACCTCTTCTCATATGTACAGCGCTATGGAATGAATAGCACTTTAAAAATAAATAACAATAATAATATTGATAATATCCACAGCTGAGTGCTGTGCTGGAAAAAAAACTGCAGATTTTTGGGATTGTAGGCTCGATGTAGAGCATAAAATTTCATAATTTTACTGCATAATTGGCAGGAGATTTCACCTATTGTAACCTATTATAGTCGTGTACACAGCGTGTTAGAGGGCATCTGTCAGCAGATTTGTACCTATGAAACTGGCTGACCTGTTACATGTGCACTTGGCTGCTGAAGGCATCTGTGTTGGTCCCATGTTCATATGTGCACACATTACTGAGAAAAATAATAATATGAATAATTTAATATATGCAAATCAGCCTCTAGGAGCAATGGGGGCGTTGCCTTTACTCCTAGAGGCTCAGCTTTTTCAGCAACTGCTGCGCCCTCTACACTTTGATTGAAAGGCCAGGCAGTGAAAATGTCATCACGCTTGGTGCTGCTGGTGGAGAAACTCAGCACAAATACAATGTTACACTTTCTGTCTCTCATAGACTTGCATTAGAGCTTCAATGATATCCAATGGCAGTGTCACAGTAGTTTTTCCAAAAACAAGTCTTCAGATATAACTGTCTGGTTTTGATGTTAAACAAGTCTGACTTTTTCCCACCAAAACATACTATGTTCAACCCCCATATAACAGTGGAAAATTACTAGTTTCTCATTATTAGCTATAAAGCCCTAATAGTCTCTCGGTATTCATTCACCACAGTGGTGTGCCAACACTACAAATGAACAGGATATACAGTTAGGTCCATAAATATTGGGACATCTACACAATTCTAACATTTTTGGCTCTATACACCACCACAATGGATTTGAAATGAAGTGAACAAGATATACTTTAACTGCAGACTGGTATTTACATCCAAATCAGGTGAATGGTGTAGGAATTACAACAGTTTACATATGTGCCTCCCTCTTGTTAAGGGACCAAAAGTAATGGGACAACTGGCTTCTCAGCTGTTTCAGGGCAAGGTGTGTGTTATCCCCTCATTATCCCAATTACAATGAGCAGATAAAAGGTCCAGAGTTCATTTCAAGTGCGCTATTTGCATTTGGAATCTATTGCTGTCAACTCTCAAGATGAGATCCAAAGAGCTGTCACTATCAGTGAAGCAAGCCATCATTCGGCTGAAAAAACAGAACAAACCCATCAGAGAGATAGCAAAAACATTAGGCGTGGCCAAAACAACTGTTTGGAACATTCTTAAAAAGAAGGAACGCAACAACACCAAAAGACCCCGAATACCACGGAAAACAACTGTGGTGGTGTCACGGCTGAGGATGGGGAAAAACCCTCAGCCGTGCGATGCCAGAAGATAGTAATCACGACTCAGCCAGGAAGGCAGAAATAGGGAGCAGGTCACCTCCTAAAGCTTCCCTAATCTGACCCTAACTCCTAGCGGCATGAGCCGACCTTGAAGGTAGGAGGACTCATGCTCCGGAACCTCAGGTCCCTACTAACCCTCCGCAGGTGCCTAAGCTAGGAGCTGGGTAGACTACCTGTGAACATAAACAGACATATGGCAATGGCAGGTAAGTGAGACTAGTACCACACTACCCTGCCACAGACACACAACCTGGAACCCACGTGCAAGTGCTGCTATCCACAACCAACACAAAGGACACAGCACACAACAGACATCACACGGGAACCCAGTAAACCATATGCTGCAATAACAGATAAACCATAAACTAACACCAGACATAACGTTTATGACCACCAGGGTGGCCCTCACTGGCAGATGGTAAGTAACCAGGAGGATGTCTCCAGCAAGCATGGCTGAAGAACCCCCACTGACTACTGCTATTCACTGAGGCTTTATAGGGCCAAGTAGCCACACCCACAGTGAGACACACCCAGTGCACACACACACTAGGATGGAAGTTAACCCTTCCAACATCAGGGAAGGGAAGACATCAACTTAAAGGGGAAGTGCACACAACACATATAACACCCCGTGCACACCGATAAAAGGCACACCTATAAAAAGAGGTTGTCAGGTGCAACCGCATGCCTATTGCAGCAAGCTGCCTAGCACCGCTCAGGCTGCTCTGCTGCCACATACACAATGTTGCCAGCGGCAACCACAGGTGAGGCAACATACTATAGCCCTCACCTGTGATTGACAACAACACCAAAACTGCAGGCAACTGCATGCGGTTACAGGAGTCACGACCATGACCAAGGGTCGTGACAGGTGGATGACAGAAGAATTCTTTCCCTGGTGAAGAAAACACCCTTCACAACAGTTGGCCAGATCAAGAACACTCTTCAGGAGGTAGGTGTATGTGTGTCAAAGTCAACAATCAAGAGAAGAGGGTTCACCACAAGATGTAAACCATTGATGAGCCTCAAAAACAGGAAGGCCAGATTACAGTTTGCCAAACGACATTTAAAAAAGCCTTCACAGTTCTGGAACAACATCCTATGGACATATGAGACCAATATCAACTTATACCAGAGTGATGGGAAGAGAAGAGTATGGAGAAGGAAAGGAACTGCTCATGATCCTAAGCATACCACCTCATCAGTGAAGCATGGTGGTGGTAGTGTCATGGTGTGGGCATGTATGGCTGCCAATGGAACTGGTTCTCTTGTATTAATTGATGATGTGACTGCTGACAAAAGCAGCAGGATGAATTCTGAAGTGTTTCGGGCAATATTATCTGCTCATATTCAGCCAAATGCTTCAGAACTCATTGGACGGCGCTTCACAGTGCAGATAGACAATGACCCAAAACAGCAACCAAAGAGTTTTTTAAGGGAAAGAAGTAGAATGTTATGCAATGGCAAAGTCAATCACCTGACCTGAATCTGATTGAGCATGCATTTCACTTGCTGAAGACAAAACTGAAGGGAAAATGCCCCAAGAACAAGCAGGAACTGAAGACAGCTGCAGTAGAGGCCTGGCAGAGCATCACCAGGGATGAAACCCAGCGTCTGATGATGTCTATGCGTTCCAGACTTTAGGCTGTAATTGACTGCAGAGGAAATGCAACCAAGTATTAAAAAGTGAAAGTTTGGTTTAGGATTATTATGTTCCATTACTTTTGGTTCCTTAACAAGTGGGAGGCACATATGCAAACTGTTGTAATTCCTACACCGTTCACCTGATTTGGATGTAAATACCCTCAAATTAAAGCTGGCAGTCTGCAGTTAAAGCACATCTTGTTTGTTTCATTTCAAATCCATTGTGGTGGTGTATAGAGCCAAAAATGTTAGAATTGTGTCGATGTCCCAATATTTATGGACCTAACTGTATATCACAGAAAACATATGAATGCAGTTACACAGTATTAACCAATATGTCAGTGCAAGTTAACCCTATAAAGTTAAACCCCTGATAAAGCCAGTGCGCTGGTGAAATGGGTATCACGGGTATCTTTTTTTAGGCAGGGAACCACTATTCTACCTCTGTCTGTGAAGGTTCTCATTTATCCAGGTCATGTGTCACGGCCATGGTCATGGTCGTGACTCCTGAACCGCATGCGGTTGTCAGCGGTTTGGTCTGGTTGTCAATCGCAGGTGAGGGCTGTTGTATTTGCCTCACCTGTGGTTGCTGGCAACAGTATTTATGTGGCAGCATAGCAGCCTGAGCTGTATCGTGGCAGCTTGCTATGTTGTGCATGCGGTTGCACTTGGCTCGTGTGTGTACGTATGCACTTTGTATGTCTGGTGTGCACTAGGTGTTATGTTAGGTGTGCACTGTGACATTTCCCTTCACTGTGGCTGCCCGTGGCAACGTTTGGTATGGTGTACATGTGGTGGCAGTGTCTCGGCCTTCTGGCTGACTCCCAGGACATGTTGCCACCCATGTCGTTGCCTGCGGTAACAGCTGCAGTGTGATCTTCGTTTGGACACTTCCCCTTTACGTGGTTTCACTCTCTGGTTAGTGTTGGAAGGGTTAATTCCCTCTCCTTGTGTGTCTGTGTGGGTGTGACCACTTTGGGCTATAAAGCCTCTTTGGAGATCAGAAGCTGAGGGGTTCTTCAGCCATGCTTTGCTGGAGACACCCTCCTGGTAATTCAATCTGCCAGTGGGGGCCACCCTTGTGGTCATAGTTAAATTGTTGTTATAAATTGTTAATTGTTAATTGGTATATGTTGTTATACACGATGTTATGAGGATGTGTTTGTGTGTCATGTCTATTGATTGCAGTGTATGGTTTCCTGGCGTCCTGTGTGGTGTGTGAGCTCTGTCTATTGTGTTTGTGGACAGCAGCATTTACACTTGGGTCCCAGGCTCTGTGTCTGTGGCAGGTAGGTGTTAGTACTAGTTGCACTTACCTGCCATTGCCATATGACTGTTTCTGTTTCCCCTGTCTTTATAGTTTGGCCATCTTTAGACCCCTTTTTCTCCATGTCCAGGAGGAACAGGTAGTCTACCCAGCTCCTAGCTTAGGGACCTGCGGAGGGCTAGTAGGGACCCGAGGTTCCAGAGCATGAGCCCTCCTACCTTCAAGGTCGGCCCATGTCACTAGGAGTTAGGGAAGCAATAGGAGGTGACCTGCTCCCTAATTCTGTCTTCCAGGCCGAGTCGGACTCGTGACTGCCATCCTCTGTCATCGCACGGCTGAGGGTTTTCCCCATCCTCAGCCGTGACATCATGGTATATCTGTAAAGAATAAATCAAGGCAACTGGACGTACTGTAGATTTCTTGAAAAGGTTTCACTTGTTCTTCCAATGAGCTTTCTCAATTCTGAGTGACTGTACAAGAATTCTCTGGGAATAAATATGTAACTGAATCAACATCTGGTAATTGTACCCATTTTTACGTAAATGGGGAAGCTAAGCTTGAATAGAGGTGGGGGGGTTAGACATCTATTGTCTGCCACATACAATGCTGTCTTGACACCCTTTTTCTGGGAGGTCTTTATCACCTACTGACTCCAAATAGGATAATGGAATCAACACCTTTGACCCGATGCTGGGTATAATGACCTCTGACCCCATGCTGGGTATAATTACCAGATGTTGATTCAGTTACATATTTTTTCCCAGATAATTCTTGTACAGTCACTCAGAATTGAGTAAGCTCGTTGGAAGACCGAGTGAAACGTTTTCAAGAAATCTACAGTACGTCCAGTTGCCTTGATTTATTCTTTACCTATATTCTACCTCTGGCATGGGATAGGGCTTGCTAACAGACCTTCAGAATCTACCTCCTGATAGAAGTGTGTGTGCGGGCAACCTTAGTGTGCCTTCTCCCCCTTCTCTTTCCCATGCTTAAATAGTCCCAATAGTAAATCTGTCTAGAGATTAATTTACATAAGAAAACACGCCCACTTTCAGAAAACTGGCGAGCATAGTGCAGAGCAGAAAAAAGTCGCAAATTTGTGTGCGATTTTAGCGTTTGGGACTTTTTCACTCCATTATTCTGACTTGCGCTAATGATAAATCTGGCCCTATGTGTAAACCTACTGTAGTGGTGGCTGTGCATTGCATATATATTTCTATGACATTATTTACTACAATATAATTATTAAGTAACATCACATATCTTACAGGAACTCGCTGGAATTTAAGGCGGTTACTATGTTCTGTTATCTCCTAATATGATCTTAAATCAGAACAATAAAAAAACTACATATTTAAGATGGCTTACATTTCAAGTAAATCCAAAGATATCACCACCTGGAGATCATGTAAACAGACTCCATCTGGAGAAGTACCAGTTAAAAAAAAATTGGGGGCATTTACACACATTTTAAGACCAGTTTTTACTGTAAAAATAAAAAAGACGCAAAACCCTTTTCTTTAACTTTTGTTTGTCACCCATGTGACAATATTTTGTTGCACCAGTGTTTTTATGCTGTCTTAGCCAGGAGGAGTGGTGGCGGCTGGAAATCCAACTCTGGCAAAATTACCCTCAATTACACCTGAAAACAGGTGTAAAAGAAGAGTAAAATCTACTCCAGGCGCACAAACTGCAGGAGAGGAGCCTAATTCACGACAAGGCACATGCATCATGATATACTAATATACTAACATTAACACCTACTCTACTCTAAACCTACCTATGCCATTGAACATCTATGTTCAGAAGCGCAGACTCCGCACATATAGTGTGCTGCTCCTAGTGACCTCTATGTGCATCCAGCAACCAATGAGAGGTGGAGCAAGCACAGCTATATGTACCACCCGGCCTGTTTGATAGGAAGAATTAGAATAGGACCTGCCTGATTAAGACCACCTTGGCGGGGTAGGCGCACAGATGTGTTTTGATCAAAATATATTGGCTAAGAGTCTCAGATTTTATTATATCAGAATGAGGGCTTAGTACATATATAATGCTTGGATCTATTGTGTTTGTGTAGCGATGGACATTAGGATATTTATTTATCATATAGTGCAGGATGCTTTTATCTTTGTTTTTTATCTTTTTTCAGTGATTTTTGTTTAGTTATTAGACAGCGAATACCTTACTGAGTGACTCCAATGCTCTCTGTCACTCTTTATGGAGCACTGTAAATTAGAAATGTCTTTCTTGATGCAAAGTAGTGCGCACATGTCGCTCATCTCACTTCCTCAGCTAAATCTAAACTGAACTGGGGCAGGCCTAAGTCCATCACCTAGCTTCCTACAGGGCAGAGTCAGGATCGTCAACCCTGACTTATCTATACAAAATTATGCTAGGTTGTACAATGCATCAAATAACATTTAACTAAACTATTTTAGGGTACTGTATTCTCTTCCGTGAAAACACTGTTCGCTTCCTTCTAATATAGAAAAGCTTTTGTTACTTTAAAAAAATGTGACTCCACAGGTTCGTCATGTTTACTAATCTCATTAGAAATGATCCTTCCTGCCACTTTCCTGGTTTCTCAATGTTCATATACAGTATATTACCTTCACTGATGCATATGTCTGTGGCTACACGGTGATCTTGGTGGCGACACCTGTCAAGCGAACAAAGATTGCTATCTAGCAGTGTAGCCATAGAAATGAATAGGCTTGCATTGTGACTCGCAAGGTACTGCGATCGTGATCTCAGCAGCAACTTGCAAGTCACGCTGCGACCCCATTCATTTCTACAGGTGCTCTATGATTTTTTTTTTCAGTCAGCATCAAATATAACTCCATTTTACAACATGTCACAGTTTAATAAACTCAAGCCACTTTGCAAGCCACATACACTTTTCTGCACAAGATTTATTGCCCTGGATTTGTGAACTATGCAATTTTTTTGCCCAGATTTCTAGTATTGCGGATCCCCAGCATAAACTGACATGCGGTGGAATTTACCGCACTAAATTTCCACTGCAGATTTTGTTTTTGTGCATGAGAGTATCCATTTTGCTGGTACTGTAATATGCTGCAGATTTTCCACCCACAACTCCAGATCGTATTCGCCATGTATGGACGTACCTTACTGTTTTGATTATTTTCAATTTTCTTGTCATTCTTTCCATTCATATACAGAGCTGCTTTCAGAATTCTGCTGGTTTCTCCTTTCTTTTGTTAAGGCCTGTGGTCACATGACCATGTCCATGCCGCTCTTTATTTCCTGTGATGTCCATGGACAGGGCAGTGATAGGGGGGGTCTACGTAACTAGCTGGGTGTTGTCAGGGGCGGTGCCAGAACTGTGGCAGAAAAAGGAGAAGTGCATCATGGGTTTGGCTGAATACAACAGGAAATACTACATATAGGATGGGGGGAAAACAAACAAAGTGATCTGTGTACATGGTGAAAACAGGTCAAGAAAGTCAAATTGGAAAAAAAAAGCATGGGAAGATGTACATAAGGTAAGTGTAATGACCGGCGTCACGCACAGGGAGGGAAAAGGGAAAGCCCTGCCCAAGGGAGAGGGAAAGGTGGTGACCCCTGACTCACCTTGCGGCTGGCACCTGACTGCCCTGACGTCCCTAGACGGGTTCCTCACCCGTGCGGCGATCACATGCCTAAACCCTGGCTTTCCCTAAAATGAGCCCTAGATAGTGAACGGGCCGGTGGGATCGCTAGTCCGCACCACTGACACTAAGAGGGAAACACCAGGGAGAGGACAGACAATACAGACAAACACATAAACCCAGGTGAGAGACCACAGCAGACCACAAAGGTCCAACAGGGATCTGGAGGGAAACGTTCTGGACCAACAACCAGAGAACGCAGCAACACAGTTCCAGTGGGTCAGTATAGAAGTCCAGGCAGGAAGCTCTATATCTGGCAACCAGAGAAGTGTGAGAGGGGAATATAAGGAGGTTGGGAGTGCTGGACAAGGAACAGCTGAGGAGAAGGAGCTACGGATCCCTGAGTGAGCCAAAAAGGGTTGCAAAGCAAACCCAGAAAGCTACCATAAGGAAACAGCCCTATCTTACATAGGGCACGCAGCCAACCACTGCGACTTCCTGACCCCGGGTATAACGGAGTCAGGCGTGGGTCTTGACACCCTCGTGACAGTAAGAAGGTACATTGCTTAAAACTAAAAAAAAACAAGTGTTGAATAAAATCTTTATAATTTAGTTCCACATATTAAAATCCAGGTATAATAACACTCCTGGTAACACTCCAGAGCAGACATGTTTCAACTGCGCTGTGCCGTCTTGGCATGGCACGGCACGAGATACAGCCTTCGGCAATTTAATTGCAATAAGTGACTTAAAAACAGGTGCAGAATGTGCACATGACTAAAGAGGACCTTTCACCTGTTCCTGACATGCCTGTTTTAATAGCTTTATGCATTCCCCATGTAATAACAATTGTGGATAATCTATTCTTATGGCTCTATGTTGTGCCATTCCTGTGTTATTTCGACTAGAAGACATGAATGAATTTCTAGCAGTCTGCAGTAAGGGTACAGAGGGGTGGTAACCAGTTTGGGGGGGGGGGGGTGTTCCTGCACAGACTGACAATGGCAGCATTGGATAGAGTCAGGCTGTGCAGAGACACACCCCAAATGGTTACCACCCCTCTGTGCCATTACTGCAGACTAGTAGCAATTTACTGCAGACTGCTAGCAATTTATTCATAACTTCTAGTAGAAATAATAAAGGAATGGCACAACATACAGCCATAAGAATAGATGTTCCAGAATTGTTATTACATGGGGAATGCATGAAGCTATTAAAACCAGTGCAGCATGACTAGCAATTAGTAGTGTTGGGCACGAATATTAAAAAAGCTCTCCACTTAGAGAATTCGCGAATATTTAGAATATAGTGCTATATATTCATTTTTAGAATATTTGTCATTTTTTCCATCTGAACACATGATTCCTCCCTGCTTCTTGCTTGTGGGCCAATGAGTCATTGGCCCACAAGCAAATTAAGCAGGGAGAAATCATGACTTCAGATGGATTTTTTTCAGTGTTCACTTCAGATGGAAAAAAATGCTGAATATTCTAAAATACGAATATATAGCACTATATTGAATATAGTGCTATATATTAGTTTTTGAGAATATTCAGAATTTTTTTTCCACCTGAAGTCATGATTCCTCCCTACTTAAGCTGCTTGTAGGCCAATGACTCATTGGCCCACAAGCACGAAGCAGGGAGGAATCATGTGTTCAGATGGAAAAAATGCTGAATATTCTAAAAACTAATATATAGCACTATATTCTATAGTGCTATATATTCGTTTTCGACCCACGCCTGTATTGATCACGTAATATTCGTATATTACGCGATCAATACCTTGCCGATTTTTGCATAAGAAAAAGAATGTAGAATATAACGAATATACGAATTTGCGAATATGTGACGAATATTCTACAGAATATTTGCGAAATATCACAAATTCGAATATGACCCCTGCCGCTCGTCACTAGCAATTAGAACAGGGAGCCATCTCAGGACTTCATTGCCTACTTCATGTGCACTATTCACACCGTTGCAGTATTTCTCTGCATATGATATGTGTGAATTGTTAGCAGTCTGCAGTAAGGGTACAGAGGGGAGGTAACCTGTTAGGGGGTGTACCTGCACAGTCCGACAATGGCAGCACTGATTGGATAGAGTAAGGCTGCGCAGAGACACCCCCCAACTGGTTACCACCCCTCTGTACCCTTAATGCAGACTGCTAGCAATTCATTCATAACGTCTAGTAAAAATAATAAAGGAATGGCACAAAACAAAGCCATAAGAATAGATGTTCCAGAATTGTTATTACACAGGAAATGCATGTAGCTATTAAAACAAATGCAGCATGACTCGCAATTAGAACAGGGAGCTATCTCAGGACTTCATTGCCTACTTCATGTGCACTATTCACACCATTGCAGTATTTCCCTGCATATGATATGTCTAAAAAGATACTGCATTTATGACAAGATAACCTGTGGCATACGGTAATATAATGATCTGCAAATAATCTGTAGCAGGTATCCCAGGACTACATTACTTACCGCATTTTTTGCTTTATAAGACGCACTTTTTCCCCCTCCAAAGTGGAAGGAAAAAGTCAGTACGTCTTATAAGCAAAAAGTGACTATGTTTTGAAGCGCTGCAGAAGCTCAGGAGCTCTCACTAATGGCTCCTGAGCTGCCATGAAACTGTAGGAGGGCGGGTGGGCTCGCAGGTGGGCAGACTGGACTTAGTGCGGGCGGACGGACATGTACTGGGTGGGCGGTGCGGGAGGGAGTGAGTTAGCGCAGGCTGGCAGCACTTAGCCTTCAGTGAGGCCTCCAGCCCGCTCATATATCGCGGCACTAAGCAGCACCTTGGGCAGGCTGGTGGCTTCACTGAATGCTAAGAGATGCAGCAGCCTGCGCTTCCATTTCATTCATTCATGCACTACACTACACTATCGTTGGGAGGGCTAGCAGCTTCTCTGTATGCGCTGTAGTGCCGCCAGCCCGCAAGTCCTTCCACTCACCGCAGTAGGATCCCCTTCTCTGTGCTGCCTTCTGTGCTGATTGGTGGTGAGCGCATCCTGTTCCCCTTGCCTCCACCAATCAACTCCGTACATTTCCTCCACCAATCAGTTCCATGCATTTCTCACGCCATATGACCTCCCCCCTGTCCTGGTACCGTAGATTGCTGCCTAAGTCACATGGTGAGCACAGCTCAGGGGCAATATACAGTACCCTAATGAAAAATGTGTGCCAACTATGACTATAACCCCCCTCATCCATAAAAATCCACCCATGTACTAAAGTTTATGGGTGGATTCCTATGGATGTGGGGGGTTATAGTCATATTTAAAATAAACACTGTTCTGTAATTGGCATGTGTCTATATTAAATATGACTGTAACCTCCCTCATCCATAGGAATCCACCCATGTACTGCAGTATATGGGTGGATTCCTATGGATGAGGGGGGTTATAATCACATAACAGTGTCATCCACAGATCCCCCATAACAGTGTCATCCACACATCCCCCATAATAGTGTCATCCACATATTCCCCCATAACAGTATTATCCACAGATTCCCCATAACAATGTAATCTACAGATCCCTCATTACAGTGTCATCGACAGATCCCCCCCATAATAGTGTCATCCTCAGATCCCCCATAACAGTGCTTCATCCACAGACCACCATTAGTTCAAAACCCAACCTCTTGGTTCAAAATATTTTTTACTTATTTTCCTCCTCGAAAACCTAGGTGCGTCTTATCATCAGGTGCGTCTTATAAAGCGAAAATACTGTACTTCTTGTGCAGTGTTTCCTTTGCATGAAATATATATATATATATATATATACAAAATGTGTATATGAAAATACTACCTTTGTGGTATGATAATCTGTAGCATAATACAATAAACTTAATATGAAAATAAATCTGTAACATGACGTGTTGCGTTCAAAATTTCTACAAATATATCATACTGTATCCATGATAACCTATAATAAATTCCATAATGAAACATGAGATTGCCACTAGTGATGATAGAGCATGCTCGGCTGAACACCAGTTTGGCTCAAACATCTCGATGCTCGGCACGTGGCACTATTCAGCCGAATACCGCATGTGCTCGAGCACAATGCTCGAGTTCCCGCCCTGCATGTTTCTTGGCTGCTACGCAGCCAATAAACATGCAGGTGAGTACTGGCCTCACTGTAATGCCGTAGCCATGTTGGCTGCTGGCATTACAGTGATTGGCTGGCCAGAACGCATCATCGGGTGCTATATAGCACTCGATGACGCATGTTCAGCTCATTCTTAGGCCTCATGCACACGACCGTTGTTTGCTTCCGTGTCCGTTCTGCCGATTTTAAAGTTTCAGGTGCAGACCCATTCATTTCTATGGAGCCGTTGAAAATGAGGATAGTGCACCGTTTGCCATCCGCGTCCATGATCCGTGGTTCCAGTCCGTCAAAAAAATATAATCTGTCCTATTATTTCCACGGAAAACGGTTCGAGGACCCATTCAAGTCAATGGGACCTGCTAAAAAAAAGGAGGCATACAAGATTGTCATCCTCGTACGAGAGTCTGTTTTATTCCTATAATTTGCATGGCAAACCTATCTTAGACTTTTTTTTACATTCCTTTATGTCTGGTGGTCCTCCAAAAATAAAGGAAGACACACGTAAACAAAAACGGAAACTGATCACGGAACCCCATTTTGCGGAACGGAACACAACAACAGTCGTGTGCATGAGGCCTTAGTCAGGGAGAGCCGTGCTGAGGAAGGGACAGTGTCCGATTTAAGAATATTTTCAAACTTTTCAGAGACCCAAAAGTCCTTTTAAGGACTGGCAGCAGCAATATCTTTTTTAGCGCAAACGGAGCTAAATAGCAAAAACTTTACAGACCCAAAAGTCCTACTAAGGACTATTGTGTGTGGCAACAATATCTATTTTTAGCGCTAAATAGCATACAATAGTTAGGCCGCTGCAGACAGTGACATTAGTTGCGCCACATCTCTAGTGTAAAGTATGCGTATTCAAAAAAATATCTGTGACATCCAGTGTACTCTTTCCGTAGACCGTGTCCACTGCGGACAGTGACATTAGCTGCGCCACATCTCCAGTGTAAAGTGTGCGCATCCAAAAATGTATCTGTGACATCCAGTGTACTTTTTCAATAGGCGCATCCAAAAAGTCGATTTGTTCAAATACTTTGGTTTTAATGCTGTTTCCATACAGCATTAAAATGTATTGGCTCCATGGAGGAAAAGTTTTTGCGAGACTACAGTGAATTCCTACTGTATTCATATCTGCGTCTTTAAAAACAATTTAAAATAAAAATCTGAAGTCAGCTTTGGTAATGTCTGGTCCCTTGGAACCAAAGGCCACTTCGGACTGCTATTTTAAATTGTTTTTAAAAATGCAGATATTAATACAGTAGTCATTCCCTGAAGTCTAGCAGTGACGAACTTTGGCTCCACAGAGCCTAATACATTTTAAGGCTGTACAAAAACAGTATTTGAAAGAATCGACTTTGGACCTATGATCCGAAGGTCGGTTCGCTCAAGCCTAGAAATGACAGTTAGGCCTCATGCAGAGGACCGTTTTTTTTTAAGGTCCGCAAAAACGGGGTCCGTAGGTCCGTGATCCGTGACCGTTTTTTCGTCCGTGGGTCTTCCTTGTTTTTTGGAGGATCCACGGACATGAAAAATGAAAATAAAATCTAAGTCAAGTTTGCCATTGAAATGATAGGAAAAAACGGACACGGATGACAATCTTGTGTGCATCCGTGATTTTTCACGGACCCATTGACTTGAATCGGTCCGTGAACCGTTGGCCGTGAAAAAAATAGAACAGGTCATATTTTTTTCACGGCCAGGAAACACGGATCACGGATGCGGCTGCCAAACTGTGCATTTTCCGATTTTTCCACGGACCCATTGAAAGTCAATGGGTCCGCGAAAAAAAACAGAAAACGGCACAACGGCCACGGATGCACACAACGGTCGTGTGCATGAGGCCTTAGTAGAATCATGAAATGTTTTGATAGGGTTTACATGGGTAGGAACCACATTTATAAAATCCTGAGCATTGCTAGTAATACTTTTCTGTGGAAAAGCTTAAGAAATAATTGTGTTTGTTCACACATCAGTAATTTTCTTACTTACCAAGAGATGTGCACCACTTTGGTTCACAATGTGAACCAAACACGCCCATTGAAGTCTATGGGTCACTGAAAAACACAGACACAACGCAGATGACATCCATGTTTGGTCCAGTTTTCACTGACCATTGATAGGAGATGTTTTAAAGATTAATTTTCAGATGAACAGTGTCCGTGAAATATGGATGACACACGTAGGGCAAAAAACGAACACACGGACCACACATGGATCCTTCACAACATCTTCACAGAGGAAACACGAATGGTTTTTTTCATGGACGTCATATGTACATGAAAATGTGAAAGAGGCCTAAAAAGGTATATCTGGATTTAATATAGGCATTAGAATATGCCATGGTGATCATTAAAGGGGTTCTGCACTTTCATTTAACTGATGATCTATCCTCTGGATAGATCATCAGCTTCTGATCGGCAGGGGTCCGACACCGGGGACCCCCGCCGATCAGCTGTTTGAGAAGGCAGCGGAGCTCCAGTAGCGCCGCGGCCTTCTCACTGTTTACAGCCGGGCCGCCGGCCCACTGACGTCACGACTAGTATCAACTAGCGTGGGCGGGGATAAGCTCTGTTCACTTGAATGGAGCTTAGCCGCGCCCACGCTAGTTGATACTAGTCGTGACGTCAGTGGGCCGGCAGCCTGGCAGTAAACAGTGAGAAGGCCGCGGCGCTGCTGGAGCGCTGCTGCCTTCTCAAACAGCTGATCGGCGGGGGTCCCGGGTGTCAGACCCCCGCCGATCAGAAGCTGATGATCTATCCAGATAACTGTGGATAAACTCTAACTTTGAATCTGTTATGTATCTTGTGTGCCTCTGATTGAAAGCTTGTGTCTGTACAGTTCCGTCTGGCTTGTATCATTTTTGCTTTACAAGAAACGCACGGCAACAATATTTGAACCCCTTTGTATCGCATCAACAAGACACTTTAATTTTGTTCACACATGCTATTACAGCAGTTACGCAACTTAATGGTTACAGTTCTCTGGTGGACACACTTCTTAGTGGTTACAGTCTTGAACACTGAGTAATTCACAGAAACACAGGGCTGCTGTAGCTTGGTAAAAGAAAGTCTCTGGCCTCTTTTCTAAGTAGGAGCAACAAGGCTTTTTATGGTCCAAGGCACAGGCGCACACACTGGAAATGGTCTTTACCATTCACAGACTCCACAGGATCAAATCCAGTCACAGAGTAGCAGTGGTGTGCCTAAGGTTTTTTGCACCCGGGACAGGTCCTTTCTCTGGCACCCCATACTTTAAAAAATGTTGCCCCCCTCACAGTAGTTATGTCCACATTGTGCCCTCTTCATAGTAGTTATGCCCTCATTGCACCCCTTCATGGTAGTTATCCCTTCATTGTGCCCCCTTCACAGTGGTAATGCCCTCATTGTGCCCCCTTCACAGTAGCTATGTCCACATTTTGGCCACCTCACAGTAATTATGTTCACATTGTCGCCCCTCACAATCATTATCCTCACATTGTGGTCCCTCACAGTAATTATGCTCACACTGTGGCCCCTCACAGTAGTTATGCTCACATTGTGGCCCCTCACAGTAGCTATGCCCTCAGTGCGCCACTTCATAGTAGTTATGCTCACATTGAGCCCCTCACAGTAGTTATGCCTTCATTGTGCACCCCTCACGGTAGCTATGCCCTGATTGTGCCCCTTAACACTAGTTAAGCCCACATTGTGCCCTCTTTGCAGTAGCTATGCCCTCATAGCACCCCTTCACAGTAGTCATCCCTTCATTGTGCCCCCTCCAGTAGTTATCCCTTCATTGTGGCTCCTCAGAGTAGTTATGCTCTCTGCGTCCCTTTACAGTAGTTATGCCCACACCGTGCCCCCTCACATTAGTTATACCCTCTGTGTCCTTTCACAGTAGGTATAGCCTCTGTGCCCCCTCACAGTAGTAATGCTCTCATTGTGCCACCTTACAGTAGTTATGCCCACATTGTGCCGCCCTTCACAGTAGTTATACCCTCTCCTTAACCCTTTCATTATTCCTCCCTCACAGTAGATATGTCTTCACTGTGCCCCCATAACAGTTGTTATGCCCCTTCGCAGTAGTAATGCCCAGGACAGATATTGTTACAATGGATCTACAAACGAAAAACGGATTTAACACGGACGTCACGCGGATGTCATCCTTTTTTTTTGCATATCTGTGTTTTGCAGACCGCAAAATACATATGGTTGTGTGTATTAGCCATAAGGCCCCTTTCAGACGAACAAGAGTCACACTTCGGACTTGCAGTGCAGCACCCGTCCTGACCTTCCAGCACTGCCGGGTCACATAGCAATATATTGATTTATGATGCTATGTAACCCATGCACTTCTGGAATGCATTGGATATGGCCTCATGCACACGACCGTTGTTGTGTTCCGTTCCACAAAATAGGGGTTCCGTTGTTCCATGATCCGTTTCCGTTTTCCGTGTGTCTTCCTTTATTTTTGGAGGATCACCAGACATGAAGGAAAGTAAAAAAAAAGTCTAAGTCAAGTTTGCCATGCAAATGATAGGAAAAAGACGGACGTGGACGACAATCTTGTGTTCCTCCGCGTTTTTTCACGGTCCCATTGACTTGAATGGGTCCGCAAACTGCTTTCCGTGAAAAAAATAGGACAGGTTATATTTTTTTGACGAACTGGAACCACGGATCACGGACGAGGATAACAACGGACAGGGAATGAAACAACAGTCGTGTGCATGAGGCCTAACACTGACAGCATTATGTCAGTGTTATCCAGTATATTCCAGATCTGCATGGGTTACATAGCATCATAAATCAATATAACGCTATGGTAACCCGGTAGTGCTGGGCGGTCAGGCGGGTGCTGCGCTGCGAGTCCGCAGCATGACACTCGCTCATCTGAAAAGGGCCTAATAAAAAGATGCCTAGTCTAATTCATGAAGTGCTGTGAGACTTTTAGTAAATGCTCGACAAAAGAAATACAACCAAATGAAATACGCCTGTCTACTTTTATGGCTAAGAATAGGCAAGCTTGATAAGGGTGGGTTCACATCACCATTATGGATTCTGTTTTTGTTTTCCGTTATAACATTTATATAACTGAAAATAACGGAATCCATGAGATGGAAGTCAAAATGGAAGCCTATAAGAGGCATTCTGTTTTGATCCTTCATAATAAGTCTATGGGTAGCATAACGGATCCATCCTGGTTTCTATTATGCAGGAGTCAAGTCCTGCATAATGGAAACCAGGATGGATCAGTTATGCTGCCCATAGACTTGTATTATGACGGAATGCAAAACAGAAGTATTTATGAGGCATTCCGTTTTGCTTTCCGTCATAATAGAAGTCTATGGGAATCATAACAGATCCGTCTGGGTCCCGTTATGCAAGACGGAAAACAAAGTCCTGTCGACAGGACTTTTTTTCCGTTCTGCATAATGGAAACCAGACGGATCCGTTATGATTGCCCATAGACTTCTATTATGATGGAAAGCAAAACGGAATGCCTCTTATAGGCTTCCGTTTTGACTTCCGTCTTATGGATTCCGTTATTTTCAACAAAAACAGAATCCATAACGGTGATGTGAACCCTCCCTAAATGTGTCCCCAGTGTCTGAACACGGGCCTGACGTTCGTCCAGGCAGTGCATAGGTTAATTCATTTAATTACCAAATCCAGGTACTCACATTGAGACTGCCATAAACAATGCAGCTCCTAGGCTGATGAGGAGCCCCGCCTAGCCTGTCATATACACAGCTGCATGACAGACTCCTAATATTCAGTTTTCATGTCTGTCGTTTTTTCACGGTCTGCAAGGATGTGTGCTCGATGTAACCTGTGCAGGTAAAGGAATGTACTGTACAAAAAGATAGGTGCTCCTGGTTTACTGGAGGGGTGTGCGTGGTGCTGACTGTGGGCATGGCTTGGTAAGATTTTGTTCCTTATAAGACAGATCCAAATTCACTAAAACTGGTCTAAATAGTAAGCACATGATAATGTGACGCAAGTGAGCTGAATTTTGGCGAACATCTCAATGAAAGTAAGCGAATTGTTGCACAAATCACTACTCAAAACAGACAGAAAAGTTCACCAGCTTTGGGGTGGCATAAAAATTAGACTGTTTTTATGACCAAATCTGGTGCAAAATAAGGTGCATCTACTAAATTCGACAAATTAGGCCCAAAGTTAGAAAACTTCTGAATTTGTCGTAAAAGTCAAAATAGGCGCAATAAGCGCAAATGCCTCCAAAAGAGGCACAAAAACTGTTGGTAACACTACTTTCACACTAGTCTTATTCTTTACCGGCATTGAGTTCCGTCCTAGGGGCTCAATACCGGAAAAGAACTGATCCGTTTTATCCTAATGCATTTTTTTCCCATTGACATGAATTCATTCCGGATCCGACCCTGAGTGTTCCGGCAAAACGGCTAAGTTTTTGCGGATGAAACCGGAGAGACGGATCCGGTATTTCAATGCATTTCTCAGACGGATCAGGATCCTGATCCGTCTGACAAATGCCATCAGTTTGCATATATTTTGACGGATCCGGCGACGGAACTGCCTGTCGGAATCCTCTGCCGCAAGTGTGAAAGTACCCTAAATGAGACTTTTATGTCGTAAACAGACTTTTTACTTATGACACGTTAGTAAATGTGCCCCAATGTTATTAGTCTGACCTCTGGTGGTTAATTTTTCAGTTAGACAGGTTCATATTCACTTAGACTAGTCTCATTTATTTGCACATGAAAAAAGTTACATCTGTGTGGAGAAAAGTCTCATGTTTCCCGGAAAGTGTGACTTTTATGCAAAAAAGGTTGCACTTTTCCACCCAAAACAGACTAAGAAAAGTACGCCAGCCCTAGAGTAGAACACAAATTGGACTGTTTTTGCGGCATATTCAGGTGCAAAATGAGGTGCACCTACATAAATTGGTTGGAAATAGATTGAAAAGTTTGAAAACTTCTGAATTAGGCCTCATGCACACAGCCGTTGTGCGGCCGTTCCGTGCATTAGGGACTACAATTTGCAACATCTGTGTGGCGGCCGGGACGGATCGAGACCCATTCGTCCGTGATCCGTCCGCACCGTAACAAAAATCGAACATGTTTTATTTTATTTTTTTTGCAGTGCGGAGGCACGGACAGAAACACCACGGAAGCACTCCATAGTGCTTCCGATCTGTGTTTCAGTTCCGCACCGCAGCTCCCGGTTTGCAGCAATATGGCCAAGGCCCGGCAACGGCCGTGTGCATGATGCCTTAGTCTAAAAAACCAAATAGGCGAATGCGGCACAAAAGCGATTTCAGTAGTAAATGAGACTACAAAGACAATCTAACAGCATTTTTACGCCTAAAAACAGACACTATTGTAAACATGCCCCAGAATAACTTCTGAATTGGTCTAAAAAAAATCGAAATATTTGAATGAGGAGCAACAGCCTCCAAAACTAGCGCAATATTAAATGTGACAAAAAAAAAATTTCGACTAAACACAGGCTAGGGACTAAAAAAGTCGCAAGCCCCTTGATAAATGACCCCTTCTGTGCCTGGTGTAAAAACTACTCTAGTCCCTGACTGGAGTAGTTTTCGACCAACATTTACACCTGTTTCGAGGTGAAAACGCTACTGAATTTTCTTGGGGCAGTTGGCCCAGCCACTCCCCATTGCCGAGGACTGTGTAAAAATGCTGAGAATATCATTGCACGGTCATAAAACAAAGAGGGCTTTTTTTCCACACCAAACTATATAACCCTTAGGCCCCTTTCACACGGGCAAATTTTCCACGCGGGTGCAATGCGTGAGGTGAACGCATTGCACCCGCACTGAATCCGGACACATTAATTTCTATGGGGCTGTGCACATGAGCGGGGATTTTTCACGCATCACTTGTGCGTTTCGTCAAAATCGCAGCATGCTCTATATTGTGCATTTTTCATGCAACGCAGGCCCCATAGAAGTGAATGGGGCTGCGTGAAAATCACAAGCATCCGCAAGCAAGTGTGGATGCGGTGCAATTTTCACACATGGTTGCTAGGAGTTAATCAGGATGGAGACCGGATCTTTATTATTTTCCCTTATAACATGGTTATAAGGGGAAATGATAGCATTCTTAATACAGAATGCTAAGTACCGTAAATTAGGGATGGAGGGGTTAAAAAAAAAAAAAAAAAACTCGCCTCATCCACTTGTTCGCGCAGCCCGGCTTCTCTTCTTTCTTCTTTGATGACCTGGGAGGAAAAGGACCTTTGACGTTTTTGCGCACGTCACATGGTCCATCACCATGGTAATGGACCATGTGACGGATCATGTGGTGAGCGCAGTGACATCACCAAAGGTACTTTTCCTCCCAGGTCATCAAAGAAGAGAAGCCGGGCAGCGCTAACAAGTGGTGAGTTTCATTTTTTATTTATTTTTTTAACCCCTCCATCCCTAATTTACTTAGCATTCTTTATTAAGAATGCTATTATTTTCCCTTATAACCATGTTATAAGGGAAAATAATAAAATCTACACAACCCCTAACCCAAACCCGAACTTCTGTGAAGAAGTCCGGGTTCGGGTCTGGGTACCAAACATGCAGATTTTTCTCATGTGCATGCAAAACGCATTAAAACGCTTTGCACTTGTGGGGAAAACTTGTGCATTTTCCGGCAACGCACCCGCATCCTATCCGGCCCTCACACGCGACGCCTGTGTGAAAGAGGCCTTACAGTTCAGGAATGTATGGATAACACTGGCAGTATTATGTCAGTGTTATACAATACATTCCAGACCTCTAAGGGTTACATAGCATTAGAAATCAATATAATGCTATGCGACCCCGGAAGTGCTGGAAGTTCAGGACGGGAGCTGTCTTAGGCCTCTTGCAAATGAACATATTTTCTTTCTGTGTCCGTTCCGTTTTTAGTCATGTGTGAGGAGGACTATGACATAGTGGGTTATGACTGGGCAGTTAATGTACAGGGTTACAATCTGTTTAGAAAGGATCGCCAAATACGGAGAGGGGGATGGCTCTACCTTTATGTAAAGACCTGTCTAAAGCCCACAGTCCGGGAAGATATAAGTGAGGGACATGAACATGTGGAGTCACTGTCGGTAGAAATACATGGAGGCAAAAACAATAATAAATTACTAATAGGAGTTTATTATAACCCACCTAATATACCAGTCCACAGTCCACAGAAAATCTACTACTAAACGAGATAGACGAGGCAGCAGATCATAATGAGGTGGTTATTATGGGGGACTTCAACTATCCAGATATAGACTGGCAAACTGAAACCTGAACATCTCATAAAGGAAACAGGTTCTTGGCAATAACCAAAGACAATAACCTTTCCCAACTGGTTCAGGACCCGACTAGAGGGACGGCCATACTGGACTTAGTATTAACCAAATAAAAGGGTGTTTCTTCAGGGAGGAACAAAAATACCAATCTTCAAAAAAGCTAAATTTAGCCAACTAAGAGAGGCTATAGGTGTAACTAACTCGGACAAAGTCCTCAAAAATACAAATACAGCCACAAAATGGGATGTTTTTAAAAGCATCCTAAAATCTAATTGTGAGATTTTAACCTTATGGGAATAAAAGGTTAAGGAACAAGAAGAAACCAATGTGGATAAATAGAACTGTAAAGAAAGCAATAAATGACAAAAAGAAAGCATTTAAATCACTAAAACAGGAGGGTTGCGTGGAAGCACTGAAAAACTATAAGGGAAAAAAATATAAAAAAATGTAAAAAACAAATAAAAGCAGCCAAACTAGAGACCAAGAGATTAATTGCCAAAGGGAGCAAAACTAACCCTAAAATGTTCTTCAATTATATAAATGGTAAAAAGTATAAATCTGAAGGTGTTGGCCCTTTAAAGCGTCATTCACACGACCGTGTCCATGCTCAAATCCATGAGCAGGTGGTCAGTGATGCATCCGTGAAGGATTCCGTGTGTCCGTTTTTTGCTGCTGTCCGTGTTGCATCCGTGTTTCACTGACAGCTGAAAAATTTATTTTAAAAACATTTCTTCTTAATGATCCATGAAACACGGATGTAACACGGATGGCATCGGTGTTGCATCTGTGGTTTTTACGGACCCATAGACTATAATGGGCGTGAGGGACTCAGGAACGCGGACCAAGATAGGACAAGCATCCGTGCTGAAAACACAGACCCATGGACCGTGCATTCAAATGAATGGGGATGTGTGCTGTCCGCAGAGAACACGTACAGCACACGTACTGTATGTAAAACACTGATGTGTGAATAAAGGTTTAATGAGGGGGGGAGTTGCAGAGAGCGATGAGGAGAAAGCAAAGCTATTAAATATTTTTTTTCTCCACTGTATTCACTGAGGAAAATAAACTGTCAGATGAAATGCAGAATGTAAAAGTTAATGCCCCATTAAACGTGTCCTGTCTGACCCAGGAAGAAGTACAGCGGCGTCTTAAAAGGATTGAAATAGACAAATAGCCAGGACCAGATGACATACACCCCTGTATCCTAAGGGAATTGAGTAATGTCATAGCCAGACCCTTATTTCTGATATTTAAGGACTCTATATTGATAGGGAGTGTTCCACAGGATTGGTGCATAGCAAATGTGGTGCCAATATTCAAAAAGGGTCCAAAAAACGGAGCCCAGAAACTATAGGCCGATAAGTTTAACATCTGTTGTGGGTAAACTGTTTGAAGGTTTTCTAAGAGATGCTATCTTAGAGCACCTCAATGAAAATAAGCAAATAACGACATATCAACATGGCTTTATGAGGGATGTCAAACAAATTTAATCGGTTTCTATGAGGAGACAAGTTCTAGACTTGACAGTGCCGAATCAATGGATGTCGTATATCTGGACTTCTCCAAAGAATTTAACACTGTACCGCATGAAAGGTTAGTATATAAAATGAGAATGCTCGGACTGGGAAAAAATGTCTGTATGTGGGTAACTGGCTCAGTGATAGAAAACAGATGGTGGTTATTAATGGTACACACTCAGATTGGGTCACGGTCACTAGTGGAGTACCTCAGGGGTCAGTATTGGGCCCTATTCTCCAATATATTTATTAATGTTCTTGTAGAAGGCTTGGACAGTAAAATATATTTTTTTGCAGATGACACTAAACTGTGTAAAGTAATTAACACTGATGAGGACAGTATACTACTACAGAGCGATCTGGATAGATTAGAGGCTTAGGCAGAGAAGTAGCAGATGAGGTTTAACACTGACAAATGTAAGGTTATGCACATGGGAAGGAATAATGCAAGTCACCCGTACATACTAAATGGTAAAACACTGGGTAACGTCTCTTTCACACGACCCTATAGCTTTTTCAGTGTTTTGTGGCTCATTTTTCACGGATCCCTTCCGTTTTTTGTTTCCGTTTCTGTTCCGCTTTTCCGTTCCATTTTTCTGTATGGCATATACAGTAATTACATAGAAAAAATTTGGCTGGGCATAAAATTTTCAATAGATGGTTCCGCACAAACGGACCGGATACGGAAGACATATGGATGCATTTCCGTATGTGTTCCTTTTATTTTTGCGGACCCATTGACTTGAATGGAACCACGAAATGTTTTTTCCTTTTTTCCTTTTTTTTCCCCTTAAGTGGGGAAAATTGGCTTCTACCCGACAGGGTTTTTTGCCTTCCTCTGGATCAACTTGCAGGATAACAGGCCGAACTGGATGGACAGATGTCTTTTTTTCGGTCTTATAAACTTTGTTACTAACTATGTTACTATATACAGGACCATTCATTTCAATGGGTCCGCAAAAAAAAACTGAAGTTACTGTGTGCATTCCGTTTCCGTATTTCCGTTCTGCAAAAAAATAGGACATGTCCTATTATTGTCCCCATTACGGACAAGAATAGTACTGTTCTATGAAGGGCCAGCTGTTCCGTTCCGCAAAATAAGGAATTTACACGGATGTCATCCGTATTTTTTGCGGACCACAAAATACATACGGTCGTGTGCAAGAGGCCTTATACTCACGCTCCAAGTCCAGAGTGTACAACTCGCTCGCCTGAAAGCGGCCTTTGGCATATCATGCATTATACTATATGTAGGATAGAATGCTGTGTGTCTCTGCATGAACCTACTTCTACAGAATTAGTCCCCATTCAGACGAATGGGGCATGTGCTGCAGACCACAAACTTGAATGGGTTCGCGATCCACAACATACGGCAAAAGATAGGCCATTTCCTTTCAAAACGGCGGCTCTGATGCGGTCCAAAACAACGGCCGTGTGCATGAGGCCAAAAGCAGAAGCTGGTTTTGGCTTGGGTGCAGATCTTTCTCTTAGGGCTCATTCACACAGCCGTTGTTTGGTTGGTCCGTGCGTTGGGGGACGCAATTTGTGTATTTTGTGGTTACTAAAACACCAGCTCCAGCTGTTCACTGAAGGTCTATGGGGAAATATGAAGCACAAGGTTTTTTTTTTTTGTTTGTTTTTTTGCTACTGGTAATTTTATTCCTAAAATGTTTTATTTTTTTGCCATTCTGGCTTCTTTTAACAAATGCAACATGCTGGAGCTCTGGCATTTTTTTAAGTGATCCGTGTCCATTTCTTTTTTCTGTGTGTCTTCCGTGATTTTTGGAGGATCACCAGACATGAAGGAAAGTTAATAAAAAGTCGTTTTGGTGTCCGCCTGGCCGTGCGGAGCCAAACGGATCCGTCCTGACTTACAATGCAAGTCAATGGGGACGGATCCGTTTGACGTTGACACAATATGGTGCAATTGCAAACGGATCCGTCCCCCATTGACTTTCAATGTAAAGTCAGGGTATATTTTAACTTGAAGCGTCCCCATCACCATGGGAACGCCTTTATGTTAGAATATACCATCGGATTTGAGTTATATCGTGAAAACAGATCCGACAGTATATTCTAACACAGAGGCGTTCCCATGGTGATGGGGACGCTTCTAGTTAGAATATACTCAAAAGAACTGTGTACATGACTGCCCCCTGCTGCCGATCTCTTAGGGCTGTTTCACACGAGCGGATGCTGTGCGTGACATCCGCTCCCTGAATGACAGCCAAGACCCGATGCAGACTGCATAAGCACGGAGCAGTAACATGATTGATAATGCTCCGTGCCTCTCTGTGACCTCTTTACTACGAAATCGCAGTGAGATAAAGTTGTCACTGTGATTTCGTAGTAAACAGATCACAGAGAGGCACAGAGCATTATCAGTCATGTTACTGCTTCGTGCTTCTTCTGTCCGCATCGGGTCTTGGCTGTCATTCACAGAGCGGATGTCACGCACGGCATCCGCTCGTGTGAAACAGCCCTTACAGGGGGCTGTGATCCGCACAATTAACCCCTCAGGTGCTGCACCTGAGGGGTTAATTGTGCATATCATAGCCCCCTATAAGAGATCAGGTGCTGCAGGCCCCCTCCCTCCCTCCCCAGTTTTAAATTCATTGGTGGCCAGTGCGGCCACCCCCCTACCCCCTCCTAATTAAACCCCCCCCATATACTATGGACCTAGTTGTGCCCCCATCTTTATATTATGGCCCCAGTTGTGCCCTCATACATATACTATGGTCCCAGTTGTGCCCTCATACATATACTATGACCCCAGATGTGTCCCTATACATATATTACGGCCCCAGTTGTGCCCCCATACATATATTACGGTCCCAGTTGTGCCCCCATACATATACGATGGCCCCAGTTGTGCCCCTATAGATATATTATGGCCCCAGTTGGTGGCAACGGAGAGTTCCGATCGGAGTCCCAGTTTAATCGCTGGGGCTCCGATCGGTAACAATGGCAACCACGGCGCTACTGCAGTCCTGGCTGCCATGGTTACTTAGCAATTTTAGAAGCATTATACTTACCTGCGCTGTCTGTGACCGGCCAGACGCTCCTCCTACTGGTAAGTGAAAGATCTGTGCGGCGCATTGCTTATAGCACAGACCTGTCACTTACCAGTAGGAGGAGCGCCCGGCCGGTCACAGACAGCGCAGGTAGGTATAATGCTTCTAAAATTGCTAAGTAACCATGGCAGCCAGGACTGCAGTAGCGTCTTGGTTGCCATGGTTACCGATCGGAGAAAGTCCTTCTTTTTTTTTTAATACATTATTTTTATCTATACAGCTCTACAGAGGAAATTACATTACAGAGAGCATGCCCAAAAAAATTGCATTAAAAACACCAGGTGCTAAAACACACTATAATGGCAAAAAAAAACTCAAATGCAGGACTTCTTCCTTTTTTTTTTTTGTAGGGATGAGTAAACTTATCTAAGAATTCCAGTTATCTAAGAATTCCGTTATGGATTCCTCTCTACGGACCTGAACCTTGTACGCCGAACTTAAAACACAAGTTCACTCATCCCTATTTATTTTTTTTACCCCAAAAAAGACAAAACTTGTGGGGATCATTTAGTCATCATAGTGTTTGCGCCTGTTTTGGGCTATTCCCCCCCCCATCCTATGTTGGACTTTTTTTTTTTTTACGCATTTACTAATGCGCCTGTTTATGGAGGCATTTTCACCTCGTTCGAAAAATTTCGATTTTAGACTAATTCTATTTTGGGGGGGGGGGGGTTTCATATATTTTTTTTTTTAAGCCTATTTATGTGCATTTCTTTTTACGCATTAACTAGGCCCAAAAAACATTCTATTACTACTCCATTTCTGGAGTGGCGTAGTTCTGTTTATCTGCTTTCTGTTGGGCTGTGTGACAATTTTGTTACAATAGTCACATCAGTGGGTGCACCTTTTCACAAACATATGTATATGGCTGTGACTTTTTAAATCTAACATGCAACTTTTTGATCTAGTATGCAACTTTTTCTCCGTTCTTTTGCAGATAATTCATGAGCTGACCAATGGGCAGCCTAATTGATCCATCTGTGCCCAGACCGATACAAAGAGGCATTTCCTAATTAATCACCTTCTGTGCGACAATTTCTAAATACTTTGCAAACTAGTGACAGGCTAATCCACTAAAGCGGTCTAATCGCACCCTAAAAAACTGACAAGCATGATAAATGACCTCCTGTGTGTGAAGAAACTGTAACAGTCTATTCTAAGCAGGGACTATCAATGTGAGACTAGTGGGGAACTGGTCCCTAGATCACCCGCAGATGAGCAGAATGAGGCCATGTTCACATGGGCAAAATCTGCCACTGGCTCAGCAGTAGAATTTTCTGCTGCATAATACACATTCAAAATGCCATCAACTTCCCACTGATTTCGATGTAAAAAAGCTTGTACATTTTGTTTTTCAGCAATGGATTTGAAAAATACTTGAAGTGGCATGTTATTTCTTTGAATCAGATTTAATCGCGGTTTTCCTTAGGAGTAAATATGAAAGGGGTAGAATACCTTGATAAGTGGGAGGCGTATCTGGAGTGGATATGGTTGTGCTATCAAAAAAAGTTTTCAGCTGATGATCTGATATGCCACAGATTTTTCTGCTGTGGATTTTTGCCATGTGAACCGAGATATAAAGGGCCACTCCAAAGATTATCACAGTGAATTTTAAAGGATAACTGTCACACTTAGACCCTAATTTCAATTTTCATATATGTAGTTACTAATAACATGATATTCCAGAATCAGTTACTATTAGACTGACTTACCCCATATTTAATAAGATTCAGCCCTCAGCAACCAGTCTGCATAAAACTGCAATTTCACTATTCAGTTAAGATGGCCGCCACTGCCCTCACCCTGAGGCTAATCCCGCCTGCCCTCACTAGCCAGTAACAATAGCCCCCCAAAAGTGTCAGTAACCAGAGCCCTCCCCCCTAAAGGGTTAATCTCCTGCAGCACAAAGGGGTCCTCTTACCACATGTTGCTTCCATTTATACACTGAGCAGACGGCAGATCTCCCTTCCCTGGTCTGTGCTGCTCCAGCTCTGCATCCTCCAGCTCTGCTGAGTGAGGGAGCGTCTGCCAAGCGCAGGGACAGGGAGAAGTGCACACAGCCCAGGCACTGTTATCAGCTGCTGGGGAGGACCTGGCTTTACTCATTTACTTACAGTCCCTGGCTGTCAGTAATCTGACCTTGCACGCAGCCTGCTTCTGCGTCCTCCGTCCTTCAGCACATAGACGGACCATGCCTAGCAACCTTATTTTAAGCACAGGTAAAAGTAGGCAGTACAGGGAACAAAACTGTGGAATTAAGGGGTAATTGAATACATAGTGAAAAGTTGAAATAGGGCCACCAATGAGATATTAATCACCACAATCCAATACTCCCCAAAAATATATATGACAGTTATACTTTAACTGTAGAAAATGAGTTTTTCTTTACGGCGGAATTCTGGTCTTTAAAAGTGGCACCTGCTCTCGAACGCTGCAGGCGACATAACCACTAGGTTTCTGCTGTTTTACACAACAGTGGCCTGGGGGTAATGCTAAACACAGGGAAGACAGCCTGTACTAGTAATAGGCCTAAGGCCTCTTCCACACGGGCGTCGTGTGTGAGGGCCGGACAAGATGCGGGTGCATTGCGGGAAAATATGCAATTTTTTTATTTTATTTTTTTCCTTCGTATGAATGCAAAACGTTTTAATGCGTTTTGCACACGCATGTGAAAAATCGGCATGTTTGGTACCCGAACCCGGACTTCTTCACAGAAGTTCGGGTTTGGGATCGGTGTTATGTAGATTTTATTATTTTCCCTTATAACATGGTTATAAGGGAAAATAATAGCACTCTTAATACAGAATGCTAAGTAAATTGGGGATGGAGGGGTTAAAAAAAATAAATGTATAATAATTAAACTCGCCTCAACTACTTGTTCGCTCTGCCCAGCTCGTTTTCTTTCTTCTTCTTTGAGGACCTGGGGGGAAAAGGACCTTTTGGTGATTTCACTGCACCATGGTGATGGACCATGTGATGAGTGCAGTGATGTCACCAAAGGTCCTTTTCCTCCCAAGTCCTCAAAGAAGAAAAAAGAAGATGAGCCGGGCAGAACGAACAAGTGGATGAGGGGAGTTTAATTTAATTTTTATTTTTTAACCCCTCAATCCCTAATTTACATAGCATTCTTGTCACGGCGGACGTGCACTCAGTATAACAGACAACGCACTAACCAGGCTCTGGACGAAAGACAGGGGAAGGGTCACCTCCTAGCTAATCCCTGACCTCTTTCCCTGCACTGCTCAGCCCACATGCAGACCTTGAAGGTAGGTGTGATGTGTCCTCCAGCCTGGGATGACAAAACCCTGAATTCCCTGAGATGGTGAAGTGGGGAAATAGGAGCAGCCTGCTCGCACAGAACCTGGATGGGATAGATGACACAAACAACCAAACTAGAAATGACACTTATCTTCCAGAGCAGGAACAGACAGCCAACCTTCCCTCCAAGCTTCCCAGACCACAATGATTAGTATAATCCGCTCAGAACACTTGGCTGGAGGCCATTTAAACTAATGACTCCACCCAGTGAACCTGATGAGAGGCGGATCCAGCATGGCACCAAAACAACACTAAACTCGTGCTGCTATCCTGGCCGACCTCCGCACATCGTCAGAGTGGGGCATGACAATTCTGTATTAAGAATGCTATTTTTCCCTTATAACCATGTTTTAAGGAAGAATAATAAAGATCGGGTCCCCATCCCGATCGTTGCATAGCAAC
This sequence comes from Bufo gargarizans, assembly GCF_014858855.1. NCBI lineage: Eukaryota > Metazoa > Chordata > Amphibia > Anura > Bufonidae > Bufo > Bufo gargarizans. The sequence goes on along the minus strand of NC_058085.1, from coordinate 138,699,373 downwards.
CATGCGTGAAAATAGCACTGCATCCGCACTTGCTTGCGGATGCTTGCGATTTTCACGCAGCCCCATTCACTTCTATGGGGCTTGCGTTGCGTGAAAAACGCACAATTATAGAGCATGCTGCGATTTTCACGCAATGCACAAGTGATGCGTGAAAATAACTGCTCATGTGTACATCCCCATTAGAGTGCATGGGTCCGGATTCAGTGCAGGTGCAATGCGTTCACCTCATGCATTGCACCCCCACGGAATTCTCGCCCGTGTGAAAGGGCCTTAAGCCTGTACTAGTATATTCTAATGCAGGCCTGTAGGTGGCAGTACTGCATTGAAATATATTACATTCAGCATTCTGTATTGCATAGATATGCATTATACAGTACAAGATGCAATCCATCTAGGGGTGACTTTATAATATATTTAACTTTAAAAAAAAAGTCTAATCCCTTTCCCTACAATAAAATAAGAAACTAAACATCATGGGCATCACTGCATCTAAAAATGGCCATACTATTAAAATATAAAAATATTTGGCCCATACGGCGAATGGTGTAACGGATCAGAGGCTGATTTTATTTATTATTCCCCCCCCCCCCCCCCCCAAAAGAAATTGAATATAAAGTGATCAAAAACATACACATTTCAAAATGGTATGAATAAAAATTATAGATCGTCAAGCAAAAAAATTAGCTCTAACACAGCTTCATAACTATAAATAAGTTACAAGGGTCAGAATATGGTGATGAAAAGAAAAAAAATCTTTTTTTTCCAAAGTTTTTATTTTTTTCAGTATTAAAACATAAGAAAAACTATACAAATGTGATATTGCTGTAATTGTACTGACCTGGAGAATGAAAGTAACTGGTCAGTTTTACTGCATAGGAAACGCCGTAAAAACAAAACCCATAAAACTGTGATAAAATTGCATTTAGTTTTTTTTCCAGTTCCGCCGTTTTGGGATTTTTTATTCCAGCTTCCCACTACATTATATGCAATAGTAAATTGTGGCATTAAAAAGTACAACTTGCCCTGCAAAAAAAAGCTCTCATACGGCTATATGAAAGAAAAATAAAGAGTTATGGCTCTCAGGAGGCAGGAAGTTAGAAACGAAAATGGAAAAATGGAAAACTGCAGGGTCCTGAAGGGGTTAAAGGAGCTCTGAACCCGGACATATCCCCTTTTTTCCCCCACTTAGCCCCTCTGACATGAGCATTGGAGCATTTCATGCTCCGATGCTCTCCCTTGCCCTGCGCTGAATCGCTCAGGGCAAGGGCTTTTTCTGGAGATCCGCTGATTTACCAGGCTCCCCAGGGTCAAGGGATTTTTTTTGTTTACATTTTTACACTGCTAGTTGGAGGCTTCCGCCTAGCAGTGAGCCCGGCGACAACACCAGCACTAATGGGCAGGCCTTAGCGCAGCCCTAGCCTGTATAATGGCTAGGGCAGCGTTAAAGCCCGTCTATCAGTGGAGGTGACATCACCAGGAATACTGTTAGGTGGAAGACTCCCACTAGCAGTGTAAAAATGTAAACAAAAAAGCCCTTGACCACGGAGAGCCCGGTAAGTCAGCGGATCTCCAGAAAAAGCCCTTGCCCTGAGCGATTCAGCGCAGGGCAAGGGAGAGCATCGGAGCAGGAAATGCTCCAATGCTCATGTCAGAGGGGCTAAGTGGGGGAAAAATGGGGATATGTCCGGGTTCAGAGCTCCTTTAACCCCTTCAGGAACCTGCAGTTTTCCGTTTCCATTTTCGTTTCTAACTTCCTGCCTTCCCAGAGCCCTCTTTATTTTTCTTTCATATAGCCGTATATAAAAAAGCCCTTGCCATGCATGATACAGCACAGGGCAAGGGAGAGTATCATGTCAGAGGGGCTGAGTGGGGGAAGGTGGGAATATATCCGTGTTCAGCTCTGAACCCGGACAACCCCTTTTAAAGAATATGCCATCATAGTCAAATAGGGTCGGATCCCACCTCTGAGACTCATCTCCGAAAAAGTCCCCTGAAAGGGAAGGAGAGTGCACAGCATGCTCTCCATTAATTTCTAAAAAAGTTCAAAAAATAGCCAAGAGAGCACACCCTGCTATTTATGGAAGTCCTATAGCTCCTCATCATCTTTTTCCAATCTTCTACTGTCCGTCCACGATTCGGACTTTTTTGCAAACTCAAGCCGACACTTCTTATGACGATATTGAGGTCGATTAATAAAGAATGCAATGAGGCTGCACTAAGGTGTCGGACCATAGAACAGTGGTGCTTACAGCTGATATAGACTCACCCACTATAGTAAGAAAACAAATGTATACAAAAATCTGGGCACTCACTAATACTTGGAACCAAACAGTACAATTTAATGTACAATAGACAAAAAACAATAAAACACCATACAATAAAATCCAGAGTTCACATATGGACCAGTGTCAGTCTATAAACAGATATAAAATGCGTTAGAAAATATCAATTAAAAAATCGTCCTGAGCACGAATTACTTTTCCATATAGTCTCTTACAAGGAGAACTAAAATCCAACTTTTCTTATGGTTTGAGGACCAAACTCATAGCACGTGTGCGGCGTCCCGCTACAAAGGCCCAAGATTTATCCACTCTAATTATGTCCAAAGTCAGTTTGAACCACAGCGATCTTACAGGGATATTCTACTCATATGCCGTGTATATGCCGTTAGTCCTGAGACACTAGTTCTGTAATGGTAGTGTTTACGTGTCCGCGATCTCACCCTTCGTTTGTACCACGCTAATTCGCATCACACGCTGACCTGCAGACGTGTATCTGTCGGTTTACCTTGTGACTGACGTCCTCATGTGGGCGGGCGGGTGGTTCGATCTCTCACGGCTTACGGCTTGTAATTGATGGTGACCCTGTATTATTTCCGTAATAAATATTCACGTAGCGGTGCTGTGGTGAAAGAAAAGATGAAAAATCTGATTTCTGTAATTCGAAGTCCTGCTTGCTCAAAATTGGGGGGTGGTAGTACCAAACGCGTTTCGGGACTGTCTCATCCCTTCCTCGTGGTGGACTGAGTAAGGGACAAGACACAGTTCCGAAACACGTTTGTACCACCGCGATTTAAGTTGTCTTGAAGGAGTGGCACCTTCATTTGTGAATACGCTCCTATCTTGGGAATAGTATTCATGTGCACTTTTGCCCCACCTATCTAATAGGCGACCTTGATTATGGTGGTACATATAGGTGTGTGTGCTCCTCCTCCCACCGGTTGCTGCTGCACATGGAGGTAACTAGGAGCAACACACTATATGTGCGGGGTCTGCGCTCCTGAACATAAGTGCATAACAGCATAGGCAGGTTTAGATTAGGACCCGCCTGAACTGAGACCACCTTGTCGCTTGGTAGGTGGGCTTAGATGTGTTTTGATCAAAATGTATTGTCACGGATGGTGTTGCAGAAAGCTGGAACTTATAAATAAAACATCCGACTGGCTTGATCCCAAACTAAGGAGCATATGGCTGAGCCCTATAAAACCCCTAGAGCTCTCCCTGACTGCTATGCCCATGCAAAGGTCTTTATGGTAGACTATTGCATGTCCACGTACCTAATACTACGTGACACCTGAAAACCCTATAATAGTGAGGGGACACGACCACCGGCTCCCTGCACTTAATACGGACGGAGTCAGGGTCACCTAGAATCAAGCCAGCAAGGAAACACAAATAAAGGAAACAGACTTATCTGAGGAATCGGCAGAAGCAGCCTCCAGCAGTGAACACAATCCAGGAAGAAGTATAAACCGCAAAGTGAGGCAGTATGGGAGCGAATATAAAGGGAGACAATTAGTGTAAATAGGTGACAGCTGGGAGAAGGAAAGGAGATGACAAAGTGAAACCAAAACAAAGAACGTCATGCAGGTAGAGAAGAACATCTAACAGACCTTCTCACAGAAGTGGCGGTGACATGTATTGACCAAGTGTCACAGGTTTTATCAATTGAGTGAGGGCTTGGTCCATATGTTATGCTTGCATCTATTATTATAGTGTGTTATTTTCTGTGATTGTATAAATGGTGAGATATGGAGCCTGAAAGTCAAAAGTTCAAAACATTGCTACCCTTTTGCTAGTCAGTGTATAAAGGATGTCTGTTACTTCACCCTGTACAGTGTATTATACAGGATGTACTTCACCCTCTACAGTGTATTATATAGGGTGTACTTCACCCTGTACAGTGTATTATATAGGATGTACTTCACCCTGTACAGTGTATTATATAGGGTATACTTCACCCTGTACAGTGTATTATACAGGATGTACTTCACCCTCTACAGTGTATTATATAGGGTGTACTTCACCCTGTACAGTGTATTATGTAGGATGTACTTCACCCTGTACAGTGTATTATATAGGGTGTCTGGTACTTCACCCTGTACAGTGTATTATATAGGATGTACTTCACCCTGTACAGTGTATTATATAGGATGTACTTCACCCTGTACAGTGTATTATATAGGATGTACTTCACCCTGTACAGTGTATTATATAGGATGTACTTCACCCTGTACAGTGTATTATATAGGATGTACTTCACCCTGTACAGTGTATTATGTAGGATGTACTTCACCCTGTACAGTGTATTATATAGGGTGTACTTCAACCTGTACAGTGTATTATATAGGATGTACTTCACCCTGTACAGTGTATTATGTAGGATGTACTTCACCCTGTACAGTGTATTATATAGGGTGTCTGGTACTTCACCCTGTACAGTGTATTATATAGGATGTACTTCACCCTGTACAGTGTATTATGTAGGATGTACTTCACCCTGTACAGTGTATTATATAGGGTGTCTGGTACTTCACCCTGTACAGTGTATTATATAGGATGTACTTCACCCTGTACAGTGTATTATATAGGATGTACTTCACCCTGTACAGTGTATTATACAGGATGTACTTCACCCTGTACAGTGTATTATATAGGATGTACTTCACCCTGTACAGTGTATTATATAGGATGTACTTCACCCTGTACAGTGTATTATATAGGGATGTACTTCACCCTGTACAGTGTATTATATAGGGTGTACTTCAACCTGTACAGTGTATTATATAGGGTGTACTTCACCTGTACAGTGATTATAGGATGTACTTCACCCTGTACAGTGTATTATACAGGATGTACTTCACCCTGTACAGTGTATTATATAGGGTGTCTGGTACTTCACCCTGTACAGTGTATTATATAGGATGTACTTCACCCTGTACAGTGTATTATATAGGGTGTACTTCAACCTGTACAGTGTATTATATAGGATGTACTTCACCCTGTACAGTGTATTATACAGGATGTACTTCACCCTGTACAGTGTATTATATAGGGTGTCTGGTACTTCACCCTGTACAGTGTATTATATAGGATGTACTTCACCCTGTACAGTGTATTATATAGGATGTACTTCACCCTGTACAGTGTATTATACAGGATGTACTTCACCCTGTACAGTGTATTATATAGGATGTACTTCACCCTGTACAGTGTATTATATAGGATGTACTTCACCCTGTACAGTGTATTATATAGGGTGTACTTCAACCTGTACAGTGTATTATATAGGGTGTACTTCAACCTGTACAGTGTATTATATAGGATGTACTTCACCCTGTACAGTGTATTATGTAGGATGTACTTCACCCTGTACAGTGTATTATATAGGGTGTACTTCAACCTGTACAGTGTATTATATAGGATGTACTTCACCCTGTACAGTGTATTATGTAGGATGTACTTCACCCTGTACAGTGTATTATATAGGGTGTCTGGTACTTCACCCTGTACAGTGTATTATATAGGAGGTACTTCACCCTGTACAGTGTATTATATAGGATGTACTTCACCCTGTACAGTGTATTATAAAGGATGTACTTCACCCTGTACAGTGTATTATGTAGGATATACTTCACCCTGTACAGTGTATTATATAGGGTGTACTTCACCCTGTACAGTGTATTAGATAGGATGTACTTCACCCTGTACAGTGTATTATATAGGGTGTCTGGCACTTCACCCTGTACAGTGTATTATATAGGGTGTCTGGCACTTCACCCTGTACAGTGTATTATGTAGGATGTACTTCACCCTGTACAGTGTATTATATAGGGTGTACTTCAACCTGTACAGTGTATTATATAGGGTGTACTTCAACCTGTACAGTGTATTATATAGGGTGTCTGGCACTTCACCCTGTACAGTGTATTATATAGGGTGTCTGGCACTTCACCCTGTACAGTGTATTATGTAGGATGTACTTCACCCTGTACAGTGTATTATATAGGGTGTCTGGCAATTCACCCTGTACAGTGTATTAGATAGGGTGTCTGGCACTTCACCCTGTACAGTGTATTATGTAGGATGTACTTCACCCTGTACAGTGTATTATATAGGGTGTCTGGTACTTCACCCTGTACAGTGTATTATGTAGGATGTACTTCACCCTGTACAGTGTATATATAGGGTGTCTGGTACTTCACCCTGTACAGTGTTATATAGGATGTACTTCACCCTGTACAGTGTATTATATAGGATGTACTTCACCCTGTACAGTGTATTATATAGGATGTACTTCACCCTGTACAGTGTATTATATAGGGTGTACTTCAACCTGTACAGTGTATTATATAGGATGTACTTCACCCTGTACAGTGTATTATGTAGGATGTACTTCACCCTGTACAGTGTATTATATAGGGTGTCTGGTACTTCACCCTGTACAGTGTATTATATAGGATGTACTTCACCCTGTACAGTGTATTATGTAGGATGTACTTCACCCTGTACAGTGTATTATATAGGGTGTACTTCAACCTGTACAGTGTATTATATAGGATGTACTTCACCCTGTACAGTGTATTATGTAGGATGTACTTCACCCTGTACAGTGTATTATATAGGGTGTCTGGTACTTCACCCTGTACAGTGTATTATATAGGAGGTACTTCACCCTGTACAGTGTATTATATAGGATGTACTTCACCCTGTACAGTGTATTATAAAGGATGTACTTCACCCTGTACAGTGTATTATGTAGGATATACTTCACCCTGTACAGTGTATTATATAGGGTGTACTTCACCCTGTACAGTGTATTAGATAGGGTGTCTGGCACTTCACCCTGTACAGTGTATTATATAGGGTGTCTGGCACTTCACCCTGTACAGTGTATTATGTAGGATGTACTTCACCCTGTACAGTGTATTATATAGGGTGTACTTCAACCTGTACAGTGTATTATATAGGGTGTACTTCAACCTGTACAGTGTATTATATAGGGTGTCTGGCACTTCACCCTGTACAGTGTATTATGTAGGATGTACTTCACCCTGTACAGTGTATTATATAGGGTGTCTGGCAATTCACCCTGTACAGTGTATTAGATAGGGTGTCTGGCACTTCACCCTGTACAGTGTATTATGTAGGATGTACTTCACCCTGTACAGTGTATTATATAGGGTGTCTGGTACTTCACCCTGTACAGTGTATTATGTAGGATGTACTTCACCCTGTACAGTGTATTATATAGGGTGTCTGGTACTTCACCCTGTACAGTGTATTATGTAGGATGTACTTCACCCTGTACAGTGTATTATATAGGGTGTACTTCAACCTGTACAGTGTATTATATAGGATGTACTTCACCCTGTACAGTGTATTATGTAGGATGTACTTCACCCTGTACAGTGTATTATATAGGGTGTCTGGTACTTCACCCTGTACAGTGTATTATATAGGAGGTACTTCACCCTGTACAGTGTATTATATAGGATGTACTTCACCCTGTACAGTGTATTATAAAGGATGTACTTCACCCTGTACAGTGTATTATGTAGGATATACTTCACCCTGTACAGTGTATTATATAGGGTGTACTTCACCCTGTACAGTGTATTAGATAGGATGTACTTCACCCTGTACAGTGTATTATATAGGGTGTCTGGCACTTCACCCTGTACAGTGTATTATATAGGGTGTCTGGCACTTCACCCTGTACAGTGTATTATGTAGGATGTACTTCACCCTGTACAGTGTATTATATAGGGTGTACTTCAACCTGTACAGTGTATTATATAGGGTGTACTTCAACCTGTACAGTGTATTATATAGGGTGTCTGGCACTTCACCCTGTACAGTGTATTATATAGGGTGTCTGGCACTTCACCCTGTACAGTGTATTATGTAGGATGTACTTCACCCTGTACAGTGTATTATATAGGGTGTCTGGCACTTCACCCTGTACAGTGTATTAGATAGGGTGTCTGGCACTTCACCCTGTACAGTGTATTATGTAGGATGTACTTCACCCTGTACAGTGTATTATATAGGGTGTCTGGCACTTCACCCTGTACAGTGTATTAGATAGGGTGTCTGGCACTTTACCCTGTACAGTGCATTAGATAGGGTGTACTTTACCCTGTACAGTGCATTAGATAGGGTGTACTTTACCCTGTACAGTGCATTAGATAGGGTGTCTGGCACTTCACCCTGTACAGTGTATTAGATAGGGTGTCTGGCACTTCACCCTGTACAGTGTATTAGATAGGGTATCTGGCACTTCACCCTGTACAGTGTATTATATAGGGTGTACTTCACCCTGTACAGTGCATTAGATAGGGTGTACTTTACCCTGTACAGTGTGTCCTCCATATTATTCTATAGGGTCTCTGACAGGACCGAGCACAGGGTGAGGAGGGTGAAGCGTGAGGCATGTAGCAGATGGCAGCGCTCGCCACTAGAAGATGAAATAAGGAGTTAAGACGATGTTCCTTGTGAGGAGGAGGAGACGGAGCCGCTCTGTCAGGAGGTGGATGAGGTGTGTGAAGGACTTTGGATTCCTCCTCGTCCCTGTGAATTGTGCCATTGCTACAGGATGGAGAGGGGCAGCCGGTGCCGTCTTATCTCCGGCAGGAGGTAGCACCAGAGGGCTGGCGCTCTCCCTCGTCTTTATAAAGGACCTTGTCACCAGTCAGTGTGTCTTGCTCTACCCACAGGGGGAGGGGGATGAAGGTGAATCGGGGACCACCTGGCCGGCACAGCCCGGGGATGATGAGGACTGTAGTCTTGGTGGTGCTGCTCCTGGTGGGCTACACCTCAGCTCTGGACAGTGCCTTACTGCCAACTAAAAATTATGGAAAAGACGAAGCCTCTGCCCAAGAGTTCGCCAGCGACTTCAACAGTACCGCCGAGCAGGTGCTCTTCCAGAGCGTGACAGCCAGCTGGACCTACAACACCAACCTGACGGACTACAACTCCGCGCAGCAGGTAGGTGGGCACAACAGGTGCCAGGGTACCCAGTACCGGAGGTGCATGGATGGGGATGCTGTCTGCACAAACCTGCCTGGACCCCATGAGCCTCTCCAGACCCTGGGGCTCTCCTGCTGTGGTGCCAGTACTGAATGGACAGGTATAGGACTGTAGCATGCAGGGGAGGTGGGGTTCCTCTTAGACAAGAAGCACCCTGCCTCCACAGGTTTTGGGATATTTCATTGTATGTGTCCTCTTGCTTCTGTTTGTAGTATGTGTGCATGAAGATGAGCTAACCTCTGAGCAGGATCCACGAAATGGCGCCCCTTCACTGCATGGGCTGCGTCTGGTAGTGCAGATCTATTCCATCGCTTGGCCATAAACCATGGAGTGGTGCTGTTTATAGGAAAAAAAGAGAGCTCCCTCGCCCCCCCCCCCCCCCCACACGAATTTACACTGCCATTATTTACCACAAAAAACGCATAAATCACTTGCGTTGTTTATTTTATTTATTTTTAGTGAACAATGTTTTTACGGCATCAAAAAAGCTTCAGCATGTTGCGTTAAAAAAATAAAAATAAATCAGAGACCAAAAAACGCCAACATCTGGAGACAGCATTTTTAATACAAAAAGAATAGGTGCGAAAAAAGCCACTAAATATGTGAAAGTGCAGAAAAATGCCACTAAGAGCCTAGGCATGAAAGCTTATGCAGAAACGCAAAGCTTAAAAAGTGCATTTATATCGCTTCTTCCCATAGTGATTTATTGCTAAGTTCTACCAGGGCTACTGAGTGAGTAAATTCGAGGGATTTGGGTTAAAGCAGGACTTGACCTCGCTTCACTCGCACATAAATTTCATATGACATTTGTTTGAGTGGAAAACTGGAAAAAAAAAATATTTTTTTTTTAAGTGATGGTGTGGTTTTTATATAATAGTGTTTTTGTGGTGTGTGTGTGTGTGTGTGTGTGTGTGTTTTTTTTGTTTTTTTCTCCACAGGATTATGTACCCCTCCCTTTCTGTGATTTTTCACTTCCTCTTAAAGCCTTTTTCACATGAGTGATACAGAATATGTCAGTCTGTTCAGTGGTGGTGAAAATCTGATGGTTTTAGAGGCTGCAATCGCGCTCAGTGCATCCATTTTCATGAGTTTTTGACACTTTTGAAGAAAAACGGAGTTACAATCTACATCTCCTAGCATTGCATCCGAATTCCTTCCAATTTTCACGTAGCGTCATTCTTTTCTATGGGCCCAGGGCTGCGTAAATATGAGACGTGCTGCGATTTTTTTATTTTTTTTTAATTTTATTTTCCTAAACACATGGGTCAGGATTCGGATCGGATGCAAGCCGTTTGCACAAATGAACGCGTCCGGAAGGAGAACTCTCTTGTGGGAAATTAGCCTTAGGGTCGTTGCCCAACAGCAGGTCCGCAATACTCGGGCACCAGCCATGTGCACCCCGCATCACTGATTCGGACCCATTCACTTGATTCACTACTTTGTTTGCAGTGCAGACGGACCACGGACCCATTCAAGTTTAATGCGGAATCCGCACAGATGGTGCCTGTGTATTGGGGACCGCAAATTGTGGTCACCGATGCATGGAACGGCCGATCAATGCCCAAAAAAATGCCAATGTAAAAATATATAACTTTATTAAAAAGAAACATGTCTCAAAAAACTAAAGTATATCCATGACACACAAATGTCCAAAAATGAGCCCAAAACACCAGAATGGAATAAAACAAAAAATAAAATAAAAATATATTTCTATCATGGACCCAAAAAGTGCAAGGCAAAAGAAGAAAAAACAGCTACTACAAAAAATGCATGTTTTTGCTGGGTTTAAGAATTCTCATAGACTTAATGGGGTTGTCTGGGAACAGATAATTTCCAACAGGTCCCGGCAGCCTACCTCCCCTACTGAAGGGACCATACTTACCTGCTCCCAACCGCTCCGGTCCTCCGTGCTGGCTCCTGCGTCTCCTTCTTCCGGTCCGGAGGGGTCACTTGATCCTCTTCAGCCAACCGCTGGCTTCAGTGGTGACCTCTCTTGTGGACACTTCACTGCAGAATCCAGTGATTGTCTGAAGAGGATCAGATGACCATGCTGGAGTGGAAGAAAACAAACCCCAGACCAGAAGATGGAGGTGCAGGAGCCAGCACTGGGGACCAGAGCGGTGGGGAGCAGGTAAGTATGGTCCCTTCAGTAGTAAAAGGGAGGCTGCTGGCACCTGTTAGAAATGATCTATTCCTGGACGACCCCTTTAAAGCTAACATCTGAATGTGGCGTTTTTATAAGGCCTCTTGCACACGAACGTTGGGCATTGGGGACTGCAATTTGCGGTCCCAAATGCATGGGCGACGTCCGTGCGGCGGCCGGGCCGAGCCCCTTTCAACTTGAATGGGTCCGTGATCCGTCCGTACCGCAAAAAAATAGAACAAGATAATTTTTTTGTGGTGCGGAGGCACGGACAGAAACACCCCGGAAGCTCTCCGTAGTACTTCCGATCCATGCTTCCGTTCTGCATCTCCGTGATTGCGGACCCATTTAAGTGATGCATAGTGCACATGGGCCAATGGATCCGCCGTATGCGGGCCTCAATACGCCCACGGGCACACAACGTTCGTGTGCAAGAACCTCTATACACAACCTATTAATGTTTCATTACGCCAAGAAATGTCTATCTGAATGTCATTTTAGCTCGAGCTCTTCTAGAGCCTGACCCCCACTATGTCAGAATAACTACCAATCAGGCATATCTCTGTCCATGCTGTGAATATGGTTCACAGCGTTATGAACCCATTCTCCTCAAACCACAGGGCTGAATCCAGGCTGTAGGAGTCAATGTTTCTTTGGGTTGGAGAACTTCAAAAATAACATGTAAATAGAAGAGGGCAAAAGTACATGGAGTATGAAAAGTGTGCTACCAGCAGAGCGCCATGTGTCCTCTGCAGAAGAATGGTCAGTTGGCTGAGATCCTATTGCTTTTTCTAGGTTTTAGATGAAACCAGGAACATTTATTGCAGATCTTGTATCATACCACATGACCTGGTCCTCTATACAGTAATAAAGCCCTCCTTTAGTAGGTAGAGTATGGCCCAACAGACGTCTATAGGTGCCTGTTGAGGGAAGGATCATATTTATATATATATATGTATATATGCCGTGACATATATACATATATATATTAGCCCTTGTCAGATATGTGCCCCCTTGTCAGAGATGTGCCCCCTTGTCAGAGATGTGCCCCCTTGTCAGAGATGTGCCCCCTTGTCAGAGATGTGCCCCCTTGTCAGAGATGTGCCCCCTTGTCAGAGATGTGCCCCCTTGATGTATACATGCCCCTGAATCAACCCTATAATCCATATATGCTCATAGATGTGCCCCAAGCATCTATGATCTATGAGCATATATGGCTGGAATCCCACATGCTGGGGAGGGGGAGTGGAGGAGACGAGGAGACCGACAGTTGGACAATTAGGTCCAGCGTCGGCCTCTACAAAGGACAGAGGATCAATAAGATCCGGCAGCGCCGGAGATGGTACGCCTCACAGAGACATGGGAACAAAGAGTTCCCATGCCCCTGTGAGTGGCTGACCTCCGGTGCTGTAATTACAGCGCCGGAGGTAAGCGTCCGCTTCACAGGCGGGAGGATCAAAGGATCACCCCCCCCCCCCCCCCGGGAAGCGCGCTCCGAGATCCTCGGGCCGGCGCGGAGACGTCATATCACCGCGCCGGCCCACGTATTGAGGCCGGCGGTGCGCATGCGCATGGCGCCAATAGGGAGACTGCGAGCGGGCGCCGCCAAGTTTAAATAGACCGGCGGCGCCCCGCTCAGCAGTCAGGTAAGTGACCCGGACCACCACCCACCCACATACAGAGAGGATCATCCCTGGACGAAACGAGCCCCCCCTGGATAACGAGCATAAGTATCTCCCCCTATACCACCAACGCTCTCTACCCCCTTCTATAACCCTCTATCTACCCCCCCTATACCACCAACGCTATCTACCCCCTTCTATAACACTATCTACCCCCCCTATACCACCAACGCTCTACCCCTTCTATAACCCTCCTATACACTATCTACCCCCCCCCTATACCACCAACGCACCCTCCTATACCCTATCTACCCCCATATACACCCTCCTAACCTCTTGTCCCTTATTTTCCCCCATATCCTTACTGCCCCCTATAATATACCCTCATCTTCCCCTGTCCCAGGTCCTGTTCCCTGGTGTCTCTACCCCCGCGGCTGTCCTGCTTACCCCAGCAGCACCGTTTATGAAATAACCCCTGATTTTACCCCGTAGGGATAGTATATAGACAGGTTTGGGTGGGCGTCCGTTAAAGTGTATGAATTGTCGTTAATACTAGTTAGATCTTGGGGTGGATTTGGGACTGTGTTAGTGTAGTTAGTACCGTGTTAGTGTATTGTATTAGTGTGTGTATCTATATTATAGTGTATTGTATTAGTGTGTGTATTTATATTGTAGTGCGCGGTTATAACGATATATATCTATCCCCTTGTTATAGATATATATAGTTATAAACCTAATACCTTTATGGTTGTAAAGTATCGCCGCAATAGAGTTAGTATATTGTTGGCATTGTATTACTAATGTATTATTAATAAATACCGTGTCATTTATACCTATTGTGTAACGTGTGATTACTAGTGGTAGTCAGTAAGGCGCGTGCAGCTAGTTTAGTGATTAGTGTAGGGCAATTAGCAGTGATTTGTTATTCATTAAGGCTTAAATAGGCGGAGTCATCATAAGACGATTACGCCTATTTATGAATATTAATTATTGAGATTTGCATAAATATCAATAATTAATATCCCCTTTAATAGTGCCATATTACGACTCCCCATAGAGTGGCTCATTTTCTGTAGAATATGGTTCTGCCTTGCCCTCCTTTCCCCTAATCTGAAGGCCTGCCACAGTCTCTGTGTTCAGTCCCTATTCCACGTGTCCAAAAATGTATTGCCCAAGAAATTCAGGGGTCCACAAGGGATGTAGTATATTTATTTTTATTTTTTCTCTTTAAATTAAAAGGGGTTGTCCACTCAACTGATGGTCTATCTTTAGGCCAGTAATATCTAATCAGCAGGTTTCCGGTACACAGATCTGGTAGAGCCCCATAGCACCACCCAGTTTCCCGGTATGTGTGCGATAATAACTCCCAGGCAACACAAAGCTCAATGCTCCAGACTTTTGTTTTTCTTTTTTTATATATATATATGTTAAGCAGAAGCAATTTTATTTTTAAAAAATTTAAAAACGAATAAAGTCACACCTGCAGCCTAGCCCACTTTATCGAATTGGAAAAAGTGGATTATGTGCTTCATAAATAGGGCGCTCATTCTGATCACCATATTTACACATTTAGAGCTCATGCACATGAACGTATTTTGTGTCATTCCGTTTTTTAGGATGCAGACCAATTCATTTCAAAGGGTCCGCAAGAAATGCGGACAGCACACAGTGTGCTTATCCGTATGTCTGTTCCGTAGCCCTGCAAAAAAAAAAAAATATATAACATGTCCTATTCTTGTCCGTTTTGTGGACAAGGATATGGGCATTGTTACAATGGATCCGCAAAAAACAGATGCCATACAGACGTAATTGTTTTTTTTCGAATCCGCAATTTGCGGACCGCAAAACACATACGGTCGTGTGAATGTAGCTTTACACCAGACAACTGACACAAAGACATTGTCAAGTCTGCCTTCCTTTGCATACAAAACTGACTGCCTGTAGCCACCACTAGGGGGAGCTCAGTGCATAGGAATTTATACAGTTATCAATGGAATGGAAGTTGAAATAATCTCTTTTCATCAAGCTCCCCCTAGTGAAAGCAGTGTTTTCTTGTTGGGAGATGGATTTCAGTACAGCTCGCCCTTTACCCCTGGGCCTAGTAGTAGTTGCGTCCATTGAAGGTACGCCACTGGTCCTGACGCCCCGCACCCTGTCTCAGCTCCGTCCAGGTTACTGTGGTGCTGCCATTACAAGCTCCATCCCCTGCACTATAAATTGGGCTGTCTACCTCCAGTGCCTGGTTCTCTGACACCGCTAATCTGAGGGGGTGCAGGGTGTCCGGCCCCGCCAATTCGATGATATCCTCAAGATAGCAGACAGTAGTAAAGGAATGGACAACCCAATTAAGCAATGGAGTGTGTCAGAGGGGCACGACAAAAATTTTAAACAAAAACATAACAAGTAGGATATAGCACAGTATGTACAGTTTTTACAGTGATGCTGGCGTAGTAAGCGGCCATTTCACACGTTCCTGTGTTTATACTGCTTTCGCCAAGCGTTCATTTGTCAAGGATCTTTCTGTGGAAGGAAGGTCTGTAGACAAGTAACTAGCATTCCTGAGATGCCAGCAAGACAGCAGTTTACATAGATAAAGAAAGCAATTAAGTGCTGGATGCTAATAGTACGTCCAGCTGGACCAGAAATGGGACAAACGACGAAAAATAAACATCAGTGAAAACAAGTAGATTTTTCTGAGTAGTGAGCAAGAGCTGTAATCAGCAGAACGCAACGGCGATTAAGCACTAATTGGATGGGAAAATGCGCACTGCTGTTGGAGAGGAGATAGCGCTGTGCTGCACTATGGCTCTGGGGTAGGATTACAGATGTTTGCAGGCAACCAGGATGACAACGGAGGATTAATATGGGAGCATTAAAAGGGTGTTAACCCCTTCTCATTGATACATCCATCCGAGACATCAGAATCATGACTAAATGGGTCCACAGTTCCTGGGGATGATGGGGAGGCACACTTTGTGTCTTCCATGCCTTTTATATTTTAAGAGGTTGGCCACTTTCTGAAAAAAATAAAAAAGAACCTTGTGGGCAGTAGCATAGGAAGCCACAAGCCCCTTCATGGCTTACCTCAGGACCATAATTTAATGTTCCTACTACCCATAGATCTGGTCTGGAAGCAGCAAACGCTGTGGGCACTGCATCCATGGCAATCAAGATGGTGGCACGTGATTTACCCATGTGACTATTGCCCTAACGGCACACTCTTCCGCATTCATTGCCTATGCAGTGACCCACAGGGGAAAAGCTGGGAGGATGGAGTGGTAGTTGTGGCACTGACAGGAGTAGTAATTGATTCAATGTGTTTCTGAGGTATTCCCTTAGGTTAAACTCTGGCAGTTCTCGGCCTTAGGGCTCATGCACACGACCATTGGCTTTTTTGCGGTGGATCCACGAAACACAGATACCGGCCTTATGCATTCTGCATTTTGTGGACTGGAACAGCCAACCCCAAATAGAAAAATCCTATCCTCGTCCGTAATACGGACAAGAATAGGACATGTTCTATCATTTTGCGGACGGCAAAGAATGGGCGTGTGGATGCGGACAGCACACGGAGTGTTGTTCACATCTTTCGCAGCCCTATTGAAGTGAATAGGTTTGCATATGACTTGCAAACAATGTGGATCGGATACGGACCAAAAATACATTCGTGTGCATGAGACCTTAGGGATGAAGATTTCTTGGTCCAGGGAAGGTTGGGTGGGGGGCTTTAGGTCCAACCTGCCTCCGGGAAGCCTAACTAGGACTACCAGTGTTAACTATTTGTTGCCCGTATGTAACCATTTGGGATATACTTTGTGCGCAGAAAAGAGCACTTTAACCTATCTCAACATTTAACTTTTTTGTATTAAATTAACCCTTTGCAGTGATCTACTGGATCACTGCACATACAGTACACACATACATGCAGCGGAATCTGGTGTATCTGAGCATGAGCAAAAATGCTTTCTATGCATTTAATTCAAGGTTTGAAATCCCCACCATGTGAACCCCCCTTTAAGAACCTATGTATTTCTAGTCCTGGAGGTCGCCAACTAATCTCCATTTACATGGAATTTTTATTGTTCATGTGACTTTGTAGGAGAAAGACGTAGGGAAGAAGACCTTTCCTTTGCAAGCCTTATGGTTCCCTTGAGATTGGAGAAGATATTTCCTGAAAGACCTTCAAACTGCTTTGGTGGATGCTCTACTGAGCTCCATGTATCACATATGGTGAATTTGCCCCAAGAGCAAGACATTTTTGGATCCATGTATATCATTTCATCTTTTCTATCACTTCTTGTAATTTGAGGAAAGATCTTGCCCGAGCCCTTCTCAATGAATGGATACCACATACATTTCTTAATGTGAACTTCCTCATTTCCTTTAATTTTCTGTCAACTAAAATCACAATGTCTTGTCCATGGAGATCAGCTTTACCTCCATTCGACCTGGTCCAAACCAAACTAATGTGGATCATGGTAAAAGTACATCTATCAGCATATTTGATGATCAAGTGTCTAGAATCCCTGGATACATTTCTTTTCTAGACCATGATTTAAATGTCTTTTTTTAACCTCTATCGTTCTTATGGGTGCCTGACCGCCCTGTCTTTTCTGTCAGCTAATTCTCTTGGTCTCCTTTTTTTACCCTCTTGTCCTCCTATTTGTCCTGGTCCATGACTGTAGAGGAGCACAAAGGCTTTTAATTTGGCTAGGAAATGGGAAATGTTCATGTTTTTTTTTTTTTTTTTCTCTCCTACTATTGAATATTGCCCCCCAATTAATCTTCTTGGTCAATTGAGAATCTTTTAGTTGCAGGTTTATGTGCTTTGCTCTTAATTTTTATTGTCCTTTAAATATGTTCTCAGATGTTCGTGTCAACCTGAATTTTATTTGGTTGGTTCACATTTCTTAGGTTATGTTACTGTGAACAATGGTTGAACCCCTCCGATCAGACACTTCTCTCCTATCCTGTGTCTTAATGCGACAACCGCTTTAACACACTTTTCACGCCTTGCTAGACGCTTTTGAAAAAGGCCTAGAAAAAGGGACGAGGCTTGGAGGATTTGTAAAATGTGGAAGGTTTTTGTGGTGCCAAATAATGGTGTAAAGTAAGCCAGCCTTGAGCTAGTGCTAATGCAGTACCCCAGTGCAAGAGGCTACCCAGGGAAATGTTTAGTTTGTTCTATTATGCAATGTATGTCCTGTACAACAGAAGATGTGGCATGGTTAGCGTCAGGAATGGGGCTAACTAACCCATTCCTCCCCTCTTGGTAGGAGTGGTCTGGTCCTATTTCCTGCCAGCGTTAGCTAGCACTGTGAGGAGTAAGGAAGCGCATCCGATTGCTCCTGCTCCTAGGGTCTTAGGCACCAGAGAACCAACTGATCTGTGAGACCTCTACTCCAGAGAGACTTCAAAGACAAAAACTACAGATATTCTGAAAGGATACAGCGTTAGTCATCAGAGTAACCAGCAACCATAACTATTCAGATTTTTCTGCAGGTGAGGGACTATGGCTTAGACACCCAACACCTTAGATCACATCCAGACCAGACCAACTCAAAAAAAGCCTGCATTACACAGTGGACACCTACAGCCACAAGTTCCAGCTTTCTGCTGTTAGCCAGAAGTTCAGGGGAGAGATATCAGCAAGCTAGCATTACAGAGGTGCTATCATCTGTACACAGTGCAATTTCTGTCCCCAGATGATGAGGTATGGTGGCTGGAAGAAGGACTTTTACGGTATTTTCACACTTGCGTTAAACTTTTCCAGTATTGAGTTCCATCCTAGGGGCTCAATACCGGAAAAGAATGATCAGTTTTATCCTAATGCATTCTGAATGGAGAGAAATCCGTTCAGTATGCATCAGGATGTCTTTTTTGTGGATGTCTTTTCGGTTTTTGGACGGAGAAAATACCGCAGCATGCTGCAGTATTTTCTTTATCGAAAATTTCGGAACACATGCCAGATCCGGCATGATTTTCCGTTGAAATGCATTAATGCCGGATCCGGCCCCAAGTGTTCCGGAAAAACTGATCCGGTTCTGCGGTCTGCGCTTGCGCCGACCTTTAAAAATCAGTTTTCCAGATGACAACCAGAGAGATGGATCCGGTATTGCAATGCATTTGTGAGATGGATCCGAATCCGTCTACAAATGGTATCTGTTTGCATACAGATTGCCGGATCCAACAACGCAAGTGTGAAAGTAGCCTTATTCTTCTACTTCTGACCTGATTCCTTATACTACCCTGTCACTACACCAATCCCCAGGGAGTGACGGCCTGAGGGAGTACTCTTACATCTCTTCATGAACTCAGAGGGTGCGTCTACGCGTACCGCTGGCCCATTTTCAAGAGGTATTTTTTTTTACATTAGTGTTTCTGGCAAAAGCGGGCCAGAATGCTGACATGTGAATACACCCATAAGTTAGCTCTCACTTAATCAGTGGTTCTGCATTTTACAAGAGCATACAAAAGAAATAATATATGCAGATCTGTGGTGTTGATGAACATATTCTTACCAGTTTTGCAGGATGTCAGATAGCACCTTCTAGCTATGCCAAGCTAAACATTAGCAGCCCTCCTTTTGAGCAGCACATTTAAAATTAGAATACTTTTTTCGTCCCACATTGTGCTATTCAAATGACCACCGCACAAAGGAGTATTATAACCATAAAGCACAAACGGTAAAAGTAGTAGTACATTAAATGAGGGCAAGGAAATGCAAATAGTCAGCTATACGTACACCCTGAAAAGCCTAAATTACACACATTGTACATACATAGTTCTATTACATGCATATTATACACTTTATATAACGCTATTGCCTAACACGTGTTATGGCTCTCTTTAAAAGAATAACCTAAAAATACATAAAAGGAGAATAGCCTTCTTCGTAAACCACAACGTAAATACATGGGCTGAATAGCCTTAAAGGGGTATTCCTGTTGGAACAAGGTATCCCCTATAAACAGAATATGGGATAACTATTAGATCAATGGGAGTCAGACTGATGGGACCCCACCAATTGCAAGAACAGGGCTCCCCCAATGAATGGGGTGGCTAGCTTAGCGTGTGCACAGCTGTTCGGTTCATTTCTATGGGGCTTATGGAAATAGCCAAGCACTTGAGTGCTTAGGCTCCATAAGATATGGTGGATTATCAGGTGTCGGTCAGCGTTCATTGAGCTGCAGCCTGAATATATGGTAAAGGTGTGGATTTGCAACACAACACTTGGGTGACTATTCCAGATCTCCATGCTTCTATGGAGATTGTCATTGTCACTTTGAGTAGGATGGCTGGTGGCATGGATTTTGGTGTCAGTGACAGGAAGATGGTGGCCAGAAAGAAAGCTCTTGGTCATAGATCCAAGTGAGTTGTCCCTCTTCGTGCTTTCACTAGCATCTGTCATCTCGTCTCACTTTTTTTCTTGCTCTTTCCATGTTGATCAGTTGATTTACAGATTGTAAAATATGGCCCATGTGTTATGTCTTAAAAACAGAAATCCACACAGGTCACATTATCTAGTGATCAACTGAATTACGGCCGTTTTGCGCACGCGCGTGTGTGTAGAAGTTTGGCGGTCTAGGTGTTGTGTCTGGAATAATGACAGTAAAAAATGGGTTTATTACATCTGTCCAAAGGAAGGCGATTTTCACTTCTGTGATGCAGTATTTATAGTGTTTACCATATAGAAAGGTGACAATTGGCCTTTTGAATGTATGATCAGTGTTACTTATTTATGTATTTTAGGTCGCAGCTGCTGGTACGGAACAGGAATTTATTTCCGCATGGGGACTAAAAGCCAAGGAACTTTTCAGTGAAACTAACCTTACTGACCCACAGCTAAAATTAGTAATAGAATCTATCTGGACACTGGGAGTTGCAAACTTGAATGAATCAGACCGTAACCTGGTAAGTACCTCCCATCCCCCATACTTTAACATGCTTCTCTTCTTCCTGCTAGCACTACCATATGTATAAGGGACATCTACAGTGAGATCAGTGAGATTTTAAAGGGTCACTTCCATCAGAAAGGGCTATTTTAACGTAATACTCATAAAAACACATTTATTTTACAATTTTGGATTTTTTTTTTCTTTTTCATTTCAGTAATACTATGTCATTGAATATTAAATACAAAACAATGTCCTTCTGGTAGTCTATTAGCAGTTTACTGCTGCTGTGAGGGAAAGGGGTTATTTGCAAGGTAATCCTCATTATAATGGGGATGACGGATATAAATGGCAGTTCTAGATAAAGATATCTACAGAAGAGCGGTGCAATGATTAGTGTAACTTGTGATGCTCTAATTGAGTGATCTTTTTGCTTAGGAGTCCAGTGGATGGTCTTATTTGGGGATTGACTTCTCTGTATGCACACTCCTATGGGGAAGGCTTTCAATCGCTGATTAGAACCACCTACTGGACTCGTAGTGATGAGTGAACCAGGTTCGGCCTGCTGTGTCCAAACCTGGTTCGTTCATGTACATAACCATATTGGTAACAAACCAGTCTCCTCTGTACATGCATAGAATGTATTGCCTCCGACGAGGTTCTTCCAAAATGGTGCTGGGTAATGCGAGACTACAGTAGTCATGCGTATACGCTGTTACTTTAAAGGGAACCTGTCACCAGGATTTTATGTATAGAGCTGAGGACGTGTTGCTAGATGGCCGCTAGCACGTCCGCAATACCCAGTCCCCATAGCTCTCTGTGCTTTTATTGTGTAAAAAAAATGATTTGATACATATGCAAATTAACCTGAGATGAGTCCTGTACGTGAGATGAGTCAGGGACAGGACTCATTTCAGGTTAATTTGCATATGTATCAAATCGTTTTTTTTACACAATAAAAGCACACAGAGCTATGGGGACTGGCTATTGCGTATGTGCTAGCGGTCATCTAGCAACTTATGTCCTCAGCTCCATACACAAAATCCTGGTGACAGGTTCCCTTTAAGTAGTGGGGCATTTGTGAGACTAATGTAGTCTCTCATTACCCAGCACCATCTTGGAAGAGCCTTATCGGAGGCAATACATTCTATGCATGTACTGAGAAGACTGGTTCGCTACTGATATGATTATGTACATGAATGAACCAGATTTGGACAATAGCAGGACAAACCCGGTTTACTCATCACTACTCCAAAACATAGAAAAAAATGGGATTTCAAAGACTAAAATACAAGTTCTAATGAATATTTTCCCACACAAGTATATATCATTGTGCTCTTCCTGACGTATTACACACAGATTAGATGCCATGTTTAGTGTGATAGGTTCCCTTCAAAAGGGTTTTTCCTGTAGCCCAGGTCAAATGATTAATAGGTGGGTCCTAATGGCGGTCACATCCAGATGAAGTAAAGAAGAATATTAGCCTAATGCTGACGGTCCCCCTCCCAAGGTGGATATACCATAAAAGTGTTATGGGGCTATAGAGTGAACAGGAATATTATGTCCATTGTACAGCACATTTGAATGTATAGGTTTTATATAAAATCCGGGTAACAGAGGTGTAGCTAAGGGTTCAGCACAGAGGAGGCCAAAAACACATCTGTTGCCTGAGTGGGCTCCTAGCCCAGATAACGCCACACCATGACCACTACCAAACCCAGCAAATAGTGACTGAATATTACAGCTGTACTGTTGCCAAAGAAAACACTATACAAAGACCAACATTACCATGTCCAAGGGTAGATATTAGTTTTACACATGTGCTCTGCATAACATAAGTGATTACAGTGCAGTTGTAACAAATGACTTTCAGTTGACGCCTCTGTTGGAATCATTCACTACTCTAATCTACTCCATCTGGCTTGGACCGCCATGACATCTCCCATCCCAACCTACACAAACTCCTCATCCTGCTGATACCCAGTTCTGTTTTTCTTGGTTCCCTATCCACCCCGACTACTGTATCTGCACCGTGCTACCAACTATTGTACAGATATAATAGTGTCATAACTATAACTGCCCCCACAAAGAGTTATATATAGACAGCGCTGGGCAACAATATGTCCTGGCAATTTTAGTGCCAGTTACATGGTGTTATATATTGTGTCTCAGTCATAGTGAACCACACAGTATCATTGCCATTTTTTGTGGTTCCACAAAGTAATAATGCTCACTGCTGTTCCCCTTTTGTGGTATTCATGCCCCCTATGTGCCATCTAGACAATAAAAATGACCCATTTGTACCCCCTAAAAATGTGTATCCTAGAAAGTGATTGTGTACCGTTTAGACTGTAATAATGCCTTTTCGAAGGTAATAATGTCACATGAGTGCCCCTAAAAATGTATATTGTCTCATTTTAAAAGGGGTTTTCCAAGACTTTACTGATGACCTATCCTCAGGATAGGTCATCAGTATCTCACCTGTGGGGTCTGACACCCTGGACCCCCGCCAATCAACTGTTTGAGAAGGCATTGGCGCTCTCGCAGACCTTCTCGCAGCTTGCGAAGCACAGTGCCGTACATTGTATAGCGGCTGTGCTTGGTAACGCGCTCAGCCGCATGCCCTTCTATGGGGATGAGCTGCGCCGAGGCCACATGACCGATGAACTTGTCAGTGGCCTAGGAAAAGCTGAGGAAGGCTGCAGCCCTACTGCGAGCGCCGCTGCCTTCTCAAACAGCTGATTGATGGGGTTCTCGAGTGTCAGACCCCCACCTCTCAGATACTAATGACCTATCCTGAGAATAGATCATCAGTATTAGTATCTGTAAACCCCTGTAATGCGCACTAAGGGTCCATTCACACGTCCGTTGTTTCTTTCCTGATCTGTTCCGTTTTTTGCGGAACAGATCTGGACCAGATCTGGACCCATTCATTTTCAATGGGTCCTGAAAAAAATTGGACTGCACAATGTCTGATTTTTTTTCAGGACCCATTGAAAATAAATGGGTACAGATCTGGTCCAGATGTGTTCCGCAAAAAACGGAACCGATCAGGAAAGAAACAACGGACGTGTGAATGGACCCTAAAAAGTAAAATGCCCCAGGCGCTTGTTACCACCTGAAAAGAAAAAAGAAAGCCTTTTTGCCTCAATATCCTGATGAGCATGAGTCAATTTTGAACAGCGACTTTCAAGTTTGAGAATGGTAAGGAGACTGCAGATACCAATACAGTGAAAGTGCTCGCTGGCCACTCTAATCCTTGACCTACCATGGACATGCGTATGTAACTATATAGTAAACAGCACTACAGTGCTGTGTGTACCTAGGGTAAAATCTAATCTGCCAAAAACTAACCAAAAGCACCCTACCTTCACCGATATAAAATGTGACAAATGTAGCAAATAGCATGCAACACTTAAAAGGTTTTTCAAAATCAACTTAAAAAACAATACTACAAAAGACTAAGTCATAGATTAATGGGGACAGCGTCTGTATCTGTTCTCCCCAAAATGTCTGGGTTTCTCCCAAGTTCGCATACTAGTAGGTTAATTGGTTTCTAAGTTGGGCCTAGTCTATGGGTACAGTAGGAGAGATAAGCCTCACTTAGGACAAAAGCTTTTACAAGTGCAAAGCAGAGGAACATGTTGGCACTCTGAAAGCAAAGGCGTAAACCATTAAAATGCCCAACACCCTTCATATATATTTGCATGCATTTATCTCTTGTGAAATATTCTACTTCATGTCATTCGGAATATTAGACTGTCACACTTTATGCTGCGCTCTCGATTAAATAATGGTTGCTAGATGACAGCTCCTTGAGTACTGAGGCGTTTAATCCCCCTCCACACACGAACGTGTCCTTCATCCCATCAGTTGATGTTGTTGTGGGGCTGTAGCCTGTTCTGACCTTGAGCAGGCTGTAAGGAGCATGGCAAGAAATGTCAGGGATTGTCAGAACCCGTCAGAGGGAAATGATTCAAGCATTTAATGAGTCTAAACTCCAGCAGCTGCCGCTAAGTGACTGAGCGCCAGAAAAAAGGATATACAGTTGCAAGAAAAAGTATGTGAACCCTTTGGAATGATATGGATTTCTGCACAAATTGGTCATAAAATGTGATCTGATCTTCATTTAAGGCTACTTTCACACCTGCGCACCTATAATGCAAACGCTTGTATCAGTTCAGAACGGATCCGTTTGCATTACCATGATAATGCAAACGGATCCGTTTTGACTTACACTGAAAGTCAATGGGAGGCGGATCCGTTTTCAATTGCACCATATTGTGTTAGTGAAAACGGATCCGTCCCTATTGACTTACATTGTAAGTCAGGACGGATCCGTTTGGCTCAGTTTCGTCAGATGGACACCAAAACGTTGCAAGCAGTGTTTTGGTATCCGCCTCCAGAGCGGAATGGAGGCTGAACGGAGGCAAACTGATGCATTCTAAGGCTGCTTTCACACTAGCGTTCGGGTGTCCGCTCGTGAGCTCCGTTTGAAGGGGCTCACGAGCGGACCTGAACGCAGCCGTCCAGCCCTGATGCAGTCTGAATGGAGCGGATCCGCTCAGACTGCATCAGTCTGGCGGCGTTCAGCCTCCGCTCCGCTCGCCTCCGCACGGACAGGCGGACAGCTGAACGCTGCTTGCAGCGTTCGGGTGTCCGCCTGGCCGTGCGGCGTGCGGATCCGTGCGGATCCGTCCAGACTTACAATGTAAGTCAATGGGGACGGATCCGTTTGAAGATGCCACAATGTGGCTCAATCTTCAAGCGGATCCGTCCCCCATTGACTTTACATTGAAAGTCTGGACGGATCCGTCCCAGGCTATTTTCACACTTTAGCTTTTTTTTGCTAATATAATGCAGACGGATCCGTTCTGAACGGAGCCTCCGTCTGCATTATTATGAGCGGATCCGTTCAGAACGGATCCGCCCGAACGCTAGTGTGAAAGTAGCCTAAGCTGATCCTTATCCATTCATAATGCATTGGGGCTGAACTGATCCGTTTTAGGCCGCTTGCAAGAGCCCTAAAACGGATATCACAAGCGGACCCAGAAACGCCAGTGTGAAATTAGCCTAAGTCACCACAATAGACAATCACAGGCTGCTTAAACTAATAACACACAAAGAATTGAATGTTACCATGTTTTTATTGAACACATCATGTAAACATTCACAGTGCAGGTGGAAAAAGTATGTGAGCCCCTAGACTAATTACATCTCCAAGAGCTAATTGGAGTGAGGTGTCAGCCAACTGGAGTCCAATGAATGAGATGATATTGGAGGTGTTGGTTACAGCTGCCCTGCCCTATAAAAAACACACTTTAGTTCTGGGTTTGCTTTTCACAAGAAGCATTGCCTGATGTGAAGGATGCCTCGCACAAAAGAGCTCTCAGAAGACCTACGATTAAGAATTGTTGAATTGCATAAAGCTGGAAAGGGTTATAAAAGTATCTCCAAAAACCTTGCTGTCCATCAGTCCACGGTAAGACAAATTGTCTATAAATGGAGAAAGTTCAGCACTGCTGCTACACTCACTAGGAGTGGCCATCCTGTAAAGATGACTGCAAGAGCACAGCGCAGACTGCTCAATGAGGTGAAGAAGAATTCTAGAGTGCCAGCTAAAGACTTACAAAAGTCCCTGGCATATGCTAACATCCCTGTTAGCGAATCTACGATACGTAAAACACTAAACAAGAATGGATTTCATGGGAGGATACCACAGAGGAAGCCACTGCTGTCCAAAAAAAACATTGCTGCATGTTTACAGTTTGCACAAGAGGACCTGGATGTTCCACAGCAGTACTGGCAAAATGTTCTGTGGACAGATGAAACCAAAGTTGAGTTGTTTGGAAGAAATACACAACACTATGTGTGGAGAAAAAGAGGCACAGCACACCAACATCAAAAACAAATCATCGAAGGAAAAATGAATTCCCAAGTTTATCAAGACATTTTGCAGGAGAACTTAAGGCCATCTGTCCACCAGCTGAAGCTCAACAGAAGATGGGTGTTGCAACAGGACAACGACCCAAAGCATAGAAGTAAATCAACAACAGAATGGCTTAAACAGAAGAAAATACGCCTTCTGGAGTGGCCCAGTCAGAGTCCTGACCTCAACCCGATTGAGATGACCCCAAGAAAGCGATTCACACCAGACATCCCAAGAATATTGCTAAACTGAAACAGTTCTGTAAAGAGGGATGGTTAAGGCTGGTTTCACACGGGCGTTGCGGGAAAAGGTGCGGGTGCGTTGTGGGAAGATGCACGATTTTTCTGCGCGAGTGCAAAACATTGTAATGCGTTTTGCACGTGCGTGAGAGAAATCGGCATGTTTGGTACCCAGACCCAAACTTCTTCACAGAAGTTCGGGTTTGGGATCGGTGTTCTGTAGATTGTAGTATTTTCCCTTATAACATGGTTATAAGGGAAAATAATAGCATTCTTAATACAGAATGCATAGTACAATAGGGCTGGAGGGGTTAAGAAAATAAATAAATAATTTAACTCGCCTTAATCCACTTGATCGCGCAGCCGGCATCTCTTCTGTCTTCTTTGCTGTGCACAGGAACAGGACCTTTGATGATGTCACTGTGCTCATCACATGGTTCATCACCATGGTGAGGGACCATGTGATTGGACCATGTGATGTGACGTCACCACAGGTCCTTAGCCGGCAGCTCAACATTACAGAAGAAGACAGATATCCGCAACTACGATCAAGTGGACTCGGTGAGTTAATTTTTATTTTATTTTTTAACCCCTCCATCACTATTTTACTTTGCATTCTGTATTCAGAATGCTATTATTTTCCCTTATAACCATGTTATAAGGGAGAATAATACAGATCGGGTCCCCAGCCCGATTGTCACCTAGCAACCATGCGTGAAAATTGCACCGCATCCGCACTTGCTTGCGGATGCTTGCGATTTTCACGTGGCCCTATTCACTTCTATGGGGCCTGCTTTGCGTGAAAAACGCAGAATATAGAGCATGCTGCGATTTTTCACGCAACGCACAAGTAATGAGTGAAAATCGCTGCTCATGTGCACAGCCCCATAGAAATGAATGGGTCAGGATTCAGTGCGGGTGCAATGCGTTCAACCCGCGCGGAATACTCGCCCGTGTAAAAGGGGCCTAAGAATTACTCCTGACCGTTGTGCACGTCTGATCTGCAACTACAGGAAACGTTTAGTTGAAGTTATTGCTACCAAAGGAGGTTCAACCAGTTATTAAATCCAACGGTTCACATACTTTTTCCACCTGCACTGTGAATGTTTACATGGTGTGTTCAATAAAAACATGGTAACATTTAATTATTTGTGTTATTAGTTTAAGCAGACTGTGATTGTCTATTGTTGTGACTTAGATGAAGATCAGATCACATTTTATGACCAATTTGTGCAGAAATCCATATCATTACAAAGGGTTCACATACTTTTTCTGTAGGTGTAGAATATTCCACATTTATTCTATGTGCCATCGAAGAATTTACATGAACTGTTCTAATACGCATGCATTGTAAATTAAATTAGAAAAATATAGGTAGCTCCAGCCAACAATCTAACGTGGAGGCTTCCTAACTGCTCCTTGACAGAAGACATGAGGGGAAATGAGGATCACCTATGTTTGGGTTTTCATCATGCTGCGGTTTTCTTTCCATCATGGGATGCAGAGCAAGACGGATCCGTCATGACCCACAATGCAAGTCAATGGGGACGGATCCATTTAACTCTGACACAATAGAAAACGGATCTCAAACGGGACTGACAAAAATGGATGCAAAGTAGATGCTCAAAATAACATAGTAACATAGTACATAAGGCTGAAAAAAGGCATCTGTCCATCCAGTTTGGCCTGTCATTCTGCAAGTTGATCCAGAGGAAGGCAAAAAAAAACTGTGAGGTAGAAGCCAATTTTCCCCACTTTAGGGGAATAAAAAATTCCTTCCCGATTCCAATCAGGCAATCAGATAACTCCCTGGATCAACGACCCCTCTCTAGTAGCTATAGCCTGTAATATTATTACACTCCAGAAATACATCCAGGCCCCTCTTGAATTCCTTTATTGTACTCACCATCACCACCTCCTCAGGCAGAGAGTTCCATAGTCTCACTGCTCTTACCATAAAGAATCCTCTTCTATGTTTGTGTACAAACCTTCTTTCCTCCAGACGCAGAGGATGTCCCCTCGTCACAGTCACAGTCCTGGGGATAAATAGATGATGGGAGAGATCTCTGTACTGACCCCTAAAAAACGGATCTGTTTTTTTAATGTTTCTGTACCCATTTATACTGTTTATATCATATAGTCATACTGGTCAAGGCCATTCTTCTATTAGATACTGTGATGTAAAGGGTTGCCTACCAATACTGTTTATCTTTTTTTCGTGCATCATTAAATGATGGATAACTCTCTTTATGACTGTTATCTTGTTGCGCCTTTGGAACAGTAAGTTCACGTTCAGTGGACTGCACATTGCGTGTCTTCAGGGTTATTGCATGTGTGGGGTTTCGCTCTGGAAGATGGGGTAAGCGGACGCAATACAGAGGCAAATTACAAGTTCTCAACTCAAACTTTAGTCTTTATTCACACTTGTGGCAGTTGCACAAAACAACACGTCACTTTGCAGTCTTTGGTGTTAATTCACACACAATGGAAAGTGCATATTGCACAAGTCACATTGTTGGCAGTCCTGCCTCCAGTAGTCCACAGCAGAGAAGTTTTAATATATGCAACTGAGCCTCTAGGAGCAACGAGGGCGTTACCATTACACCTAGAGACTCAGCTCCCTCTGCAACAGCTAGGCCAGGCAGTGAAACCGTGATCATGTTTGGCCCAGACTTCTCCTAAAGTCGAACTACAGAAGGCGTGTGCGCAGCGAGAGCTGAGCCTCTAGGTATAATGGCAACGTCCTATTGCTCCTAGAGGCTCATTTGTAAATATTAAAACTTTTTTCTCAGCAATGTGGGCACATATGAAGATGGGACCAACACAGATGTCCACAGGTCAGCCAGGTTCATAGGCACAAATCTGCTGACAAATGCCCTTTGAGTCTACCTTATCTTGCATTTCTAGCAAGGCCTTGCTACATATTTCACATTTCAGCAAAAGCTTACATTTAAATGACTATCTAACTTTTTAATCTAAATTTGTGTTGAACTTTTAGTCAATGTGTAGGAAGAAGGATGTATTTATGGCTGGTGTGCCATGGGGACAAAGTCTGATCGTGTCCCCATTACAATTTTCCTATAGTTTTCCATAGGAATACTGCTAATGTTCTATTCAGAGTGGTTAGAAATCAGAGGTAGGACCATCTCCAGGGAAGACACGGTTTATTCAACCTGAAGAGAAAGCGGAGTATTTGGGGTGACATGGTTGGTTGCTGTCATCTGCTTGTAGCCCATCCCTGCACTGACCGCACTTATCTGTAGGGGAGGCTACATAGGCTATAGGCTACTTGGACACGGCATCTGGTTGGTTTTAACCAAGAAATATTAGAGAATTCCACCCATCACTTGTTTCTGATTTTGAGCCCCCATTAATTTAAGGGTCCATTCACACGTTCGTAATGCATTGCGAATCCGCAATACACCTGGCCAACACCGCCATAGAAATGTCTATTCTTGTCCGCAATTGCGGACAAGAATAGGGCATGTTCTATTTTTTTCCGGAGCCGAGGACAGAAAGATCGGTGGCGCGCTCCGGAAATGCGGATGCGGAGAGCACATAGTGTGCTCTCTGCATCCATTCCGTCCCTCTAGAGAATTTGCGGAATGGATGCGGACCCATTATTGCGGACGTGTGAATGGAGCCTTAATGTGGAAAGACTACAACAAATAAAACCCAATAAAAAAAATTCACGTTCAGTATGTAATTTAGGAATATACAGGTGGTGTGGTCAAATTGCATCAGCCTTGGATTGGAAAAACTCCCTTTCAGTTTTGAACATGGTTGTGACTTTTACAGGTGACGCCTTTTTAAGTGAATGTGTCTCGCCTGTAAAAACTACAACCATCATGAAAATACATGTGATGTTTGAAGCGCCTAATAACTGTGCCATCCGAATACACCCTCAGCTATCTGGTTGAGCTGAGACAGTGACCTTCTCTGTATGCACGGCATGTATTTGCTTGCAGGTATGACACCTCACGGCCACGGACTGACAGCACAGAAGGGGTTTACGCAGAATTGCATTCTCCATCTCTAGCCGCATTATGAATTGGAGGGGGGGGGTGGTTATTTTTAACCCCTTAATGATCAAGAAATGTTTTTTTCATTTTAGTTTCTTACTCCCAGCCTTCCCAAAACCATGATTTTTATTCCCCCCCCCCCCCCCCCCATTCATAGCCGTACAAAGGTTTGTATTTTGCAGGACAAGTTGTACTTTCTAATGGCACCATTTATGGTTGCGTACAATGTAGTGGGAAGCGGAAAAAAAATCCAAATGGGGTGGAAATATTTTATAAAAGCAAAACAATTCTGCCACAGATTTATGGGTTTTGTTTTTACAGTGTTTCCTATATGGTAAAACTGACCAGTTACCTCCATTCTGAGTCAGTACGATTACAACGATACCCCACATGTATAGTTTTTCTTGCGTATTAATACTGACAACATTATTTTACTTCATCACGATATTCTTACCCCCAATAACTTTTTTATTTTATGTGTATGGAGCTGTGTGAGGGCTAATTTTTTGCGGGGTAATTAGTACTTTTCATTTATACCATTTTGGGGTGTGTGACTTTTTGATCACTTTTTATAAAAAAAAGTGACCAAAAAATTGGCCTTTTTGTATTTTTTTTCAGGTTTTCCGTTTGCCATATGGGATAAATATTTTTATATTTTGATGGTATGGATGTTTTAACACGCAGTGATACACATGATGTTTTATTTTTTTAATTGTTTATGTACTTTTATTTTAATTTTGGTGAGTTGAATTTTTATATATTTTTTTAACTTTTTTTTTTTAACTTTTTTTAGTAGTTTCCCTAAGGAACGTACGCAATCAATCATTAGATTGCTTTTATCATAAATTTTGAATGCATTAGCATTGTAGTTTGAGAATTACACTAAGTTCCTATGGAGCCCTGTCATGGCCAGGCTCTCCATAGGAACTAATGTGCAGCAGTCTCCTATCGCACAAGAGGAAAGGGGCTTCCCTGATCTCTGCAGGGGGGAGCCGGAACACCGCTGGTACATGTGATGCGAACGCATTGCACCCGCACGGAATCTGGACCCATTCATTTCAGTGGGGCTGTGTACATGTGCGTTGGTTTTCACGCATCAACCTTGTGCGTTGCGTGAAAATCGCAGTATGTTCTATATTCTGTGATTTTTTTTTTTTCACGCAGCGCTGGCCCCATAGAAGGGAATGGAGCTGCGTGAAAATCGCATGGCATCCGCAAGGAAGTGAGGATGCGATGCGTTTTTCACGGATGGTTGTATACATTCAGTTTTTTATCACGTGCGTGCAAAACGCATCAAAACAAATTGTACATGCGCAATAAAAACTGAACGCGACAAAAAACTGAATGACTTTGTGTCATGGAACCATGAACCAGACGTACAACAAGAGATGAGTGGAAATAAGAAGGCTTTATTGAAAATCAAGCTGTAAGGCAGAAGTCCAAACGGATGGCTAAACCGAAGCAGGGTCTTGCGAGGCCAGAGGTCAGGAACCAGAAGGGTAGTCAGACGAAGCCTGGATCAGGAACCAGCAGGATAGTCAGACGAAGCCTGGATCAGGAACCAGCAGGGTAGTCAGACGAAGCCTGGATCAGGAACCAGCAGGGTAGTCAGACGAAGCCAGGATCAGGAACCAGAAGCAGCAGCAGTCTTAGAAGCATGTGAACACAGGAGGACCAAGCAAGGAACTGAAGCCACAGACCTCCTATATATATGAGCTAGGCATCCAGCTCCTCCCAGTGGGAAGGAGAAGCCGCAGGGTGGGAGGCTACAAGAAACCCAGAAACCAAGATGGCCGCCAGCACGTCAAACGAAGGAGAACAGCAAGAAGGTAAGACCATGACAGTACCTCCCCCTCAAGGGCCCCTCCTCCGCGGAGTAAAGAACGGTTTCTGAGGGAAGCGTGCGTGGAAGGCTCGGAGCAAGGCAGGAGCATGGACATCTGCGGAGGGAACCCAGGAACGCTCCTCTGGACCATAACCACGCCAATGGACCAAAAACTGCACCCGACCGCGGACCAGGCGTGAGTCCAGGATATTGCTCACCTCATACTCCTCACGATTGCCCACTTGGACCGGACGAGGCCGAGGAACTGAGGAAGTGAAACGATTACACACCAGTGGCTTCAACAGGGAGACATGAAACACGTTGGAGATCCACATGCCAGGAGGAAGCGCAAGGGCATAGGCTACCGGGTTTACCCTGCGAAGCACTCGGAAGGGACCAACAAAGTGAGGCGCCAGCTTGGGAGTGGGCACTCGAAGGTTGAGGTTGCGGGTGGACAACCATACGCGGTCTCCGACCTGGTAGGAAGGAGCGGGCGCTCGTCTGCGATCAGCCTGGAGTCTCTGGCGCTGCGCAGAGACCTCAAGGGACCTCTGGATCTGTACCCAAGAAGCACGTAGGACGGAAAGGTGATCCTCCACAGCCGGAATATCCTGGGGAGAGAATACCTCCGGTAACACGGCAGGTTGGAACCCATAATTGGCCATGAAGGGAGACGTCCCAGAGGAAGAGTTCACCGCCGTGTTCCTGGCAAACTCAGCCCAAGGCAGGAGGTCAACCCAATTGTCTTGGTGATCGGAGACATAGCAACGAAGGAATTGCTCCAAGGCCTGATTGGATCGTTCTGCGGCCCCATTGGACTGAGGGTGGTAGGCCGAGGAGAAAGAGAGATGAATCCCCAACTGGGAGCAAAAGGCGCGCCAGAACCTGGACACGAACTGACTCCCCCGATCCGACACAATCTCCTTGGGCAAACCGTGCAACCGGAAGACCTCCCTGGCAAAAATCGAGGCCAACTCTTGTGCAGAGGGTAACTTCTTGAGAGGAACACAGTGGCACATTTTGGAAAACCGATCCACAATCATGAGAATGACCGTATGGCCTCGGGATGCAGGGAGGTCCACAATGAAATCCATCCCCAGGTGTGACCATGGACGCTCCCCGGTGGCTATGGGTTGCAAAAGGCCCAACGGAAGGTGCCGAGGGGACTTACTCTGGGCACAAACGGAGCATGCCGCTACATATGCGGCGATGTCGGAACGTAGAGAAGGCCACCAGAACAGACGTGAAACAGCCCAGGACAGCTGATTCTTTCCAGGATGCCCCGTGGCCTTGGAGTTATGGTAGGTTCGCAACAACCGAGTGCGCAACTCCTCAGGCACAAAACATCTGCCGTTGGGTCTCCCAGAGGGAGCACCAGATTGAGCCGCCAAAATCTGCTCACCCAGGGGAGAGGTCAGGCTGGTGCGAATAGCGGCCAGGATCTGATTCGGAGGTATGACCGAAGTCGGAATCGACTCCTCCCCGGACAGCTCGGAGTACTGCCGTGATAAGGCATCCGCTCTGATGTTCTTGGAACCGGGTAGGTAGGAGACCACGTAATTAAAACGTGACAAGAACAGAGCCCATCTGGCCTGACGTGGTGTCAATCTCTTGGCCTCAGAGAGGTAGGTCAGATTCTTGTGGTCCGTCAGGATGAGAACCGGAACCACCGAGCCCTCGAGCAAGTGCCTCCATTCTTTAAGGGCCTGCACAATGGCCAATAACTCCCTGTCACCAATCTGATAGTTGCACTCCGCAGAAGACAGTTTCCGGGAGTAAAACCCACAAGGAAGCAGAGGACCCTCTGGTGTTCTACGCTGAGACAGAAGGGCGCCTACTCCCCTCTCAGACGCGTCCACCTCGAGGACAAAAGGCAACCCAGGGTTGGGATGCGACAGAATCGGAGCCGACACAAAGGCGGATTTTAGAGCCTCAAAAGCTCGGATGGCCTCGAGCGGCCAGACCTGGGGATTACTGCCCTTCCTGGTCAGATCCGTGAGAGGCTTGGCTAGCATGGAAAAGTCCCTGATGAACTTCCGATAATAATTGGCGAAGCCCAAAAAGCGCTGCAGGGCACGAAGACCACTGGGCTGGGGCCACTGTAAGACAGCCGAAACCTTCTCAGGATCCATGGAGAACCCCTCAGCGGAAATGATGTAACCTAAGAAGGTTACCTGGGATCGGTGAAATTCGCATTTCTCAAGCTTACCGAACAGCTTGTTCTCTCGTAACCGTTGCAACACTCGTCTGACATCCAGAATGTGGGCCTCCATGGATTCAGAATATACCAAGATGTCATCCAAATAGACCACCACACACTGCTGCAACAGGTCACGGAAAACATCGTTGATGAATTCCTGGAAGACTGCGGGCGCATTGCACAACCCAAAGGGCATAACCAAGGATTCATAATGACCGGTCCTGGTGTTAAACGCGGTCTTCCACTCATCGCCCGCCTTGATCCTTACCAGGTTATATGCCGCCCTCAGGTCGAGTTTGGTAAAGACCGTGGCCCCTTTGAGGCGATCGAACAGCTCGGAAATCAAGGGTATCGGGTAAGCGTTCTTGATCGTGATGCGATTGAGACCCCTGTAATCGATGCAAGGCCTCAACTCACCGCCCTTCTTTTTCACAAAGAAAAATCCAGCCCCTGCCGGGGACGAGGATTTGCGAATGTGTCCGCGTGAAAGCGCCTCCCTCACGTACTCCTCCATGGCCTCATTCTCCGCTACCGACAGTGGATAGACTTTGCCACGAGGAGGAACGGCACCAGATTGTAACTCTATGGCACAATCGTATGGGCGGTGCGGAGGTAGGGCAACCGCACGCACCTTATCGAATACATCCCGGTACTCCTCGTATTCAGGAGGCAACAGAGAGTCCGAGGAAGTACACAGCAACTTGACAGGCCCATGGATGCAACTAGCCCCACACTGCGGTGACCACGAGAGGATCTCGGCCGATCTCCAATCGAAAGTCGGATTATGCTTCTGGAGCCAGGGGTACCCCAAGACCACCGAGTAGTGTGGAGACGAAATAACCTGGAGACAGACCGACTCTCTGTGAACGGCACCAATGGCCATCCCCACTGGAAGGGTCTCCTGAGTCACGTGTGGCGGCAGAAGGGGTCTGCCGTCTATCGCCTCAAGAGCCAGTGGGGAACCTCGAGGCTGCAGAGGAATGGAATTGGCGGCAGCGAACACACTATCAATGAACAAACCACCAGCACCAGAGTCCACCAACGCCTGGGTCGTCACCGAGCCCCCGACCCAGGAGAGGACAACAGTAATCAGTGGTTTGTCAACACGGGAAACCGGGGACGAGGAGACTCCACCCAAGATCTGCCCCCGACAGGATCTCAGGTGCGAGCGTTTCCCGGACGGTTCGGGCATGCCAACCGAAAATGCCCACCGAGACCACAGTACATGCATCGGCCCTCGCGTCTCCGGAGTACCCTCTCCCCCTCGGACAGGCGAGCAAACCCCAGCTGCATGGGTTCACCCCCAGACAAGTCATCCCCAGGAGGCGTGGGAGGAGAGGGAGGCACGGGTGGGACAGCAAACGTAGGCGCCAATCTGTTAGAAGACCTCCGCAGGTTCTCCTTAAAGGAAGGTCTCTCCCTGAGTCTGGTGTCAATCAAAATCAGGAAAGAAATAAGAGACTCGAGCTCCACTGGTAGGTCCTTAGCTGCAACCTCATCCTTCAAGGCATCCGAGAGACCATGAGAGAAAGCAGCGACCAGAGCCTCATTATTCCAGCCCACCTCTGCTGCCAGGGTACGAAACTCAATGGCGTATTCAGCTACGGATCGTGAACCCTGTCTGATGGACATAAGGAGCTTCGCAGCAGAGGCAGCACGAGCCGGCACATCGAATACCTTCCGAAGAGAAGCAACAAAACCGGAAAACTCGGCAACCACCGGATTGTTGTTCTCCCATAAAGGGCTGGCCCAGGCCAAGGCCTTGTCCGAGAGCAGCGAGATCAAGAAGCCCACCTTTGATCTCTCAGTAGGAAAGGCATGTGGCAGCAACTCGAAATAAATGCCCACCTGGTCAAGGAAACCTCGGCACTGAGTTGGCTCTCCCCCAAAGCGCTATGGAAGGGGGGCAGAACCGGTCATACCCCGAAACACCGCAGGCGCAGCAACAGGTGTCGGGGTAGACTCTGGCGCAACAACCGGAGCGGCAGTAGGAGCGGGCCCAGGAGCGACAACCGACCCATCGGCAACGGAAGCTAAATGAGCCGTGCGTTCAAGCAGGGTTTGCAACGCCACAGCGAACCGACCCAACAGGTGATCCTGCTGATCAAGTCTGGCAACCAGCGTAGGTAGCGAGGATGGCCCTGTACCGGCCGAATTCATGGCTTGGTCCTAATGTCATGGAACCATGAACCAGACGTACAACAAGAGATGAGTGGAAATAAGAAGGCTTTATTGAAAATCAAGCTGTAAGGCAGAAGTCCAAACGGATGGCTAAACCGAAGCAGGGTCTTGCGAGGCCAGAGGTCAGGAACCAGAAGGGTAGTCAGACGAAGCCTGGATCAGGAACCAGCAGGGTAGTCAGACGAAGCCTGGATCAGGAACCAGCAGGGTAGTCAGACG
Source organism: Bufo gargarizans (assembly GCF_014858855.1). Lineage (NCBI taxonomy): Eukaryota > Metazoa > Chordata > Amphibia > Anura > Bufonidae > Bufo > Bufo gargarizans. Next base: position 138,661,787 of record NC_058085.1, on the reverse strand, counting down.
AAGCCTGGATCAGGAACCAGCAGGGTAGTCAGACGAAGCCAGGAAGCAGCAGCAGTCTTAGAAGCATGTGAACACAGGAGGACCAAGCAAGGAACTGAAGCCACAGACCTCCTATATATATGAGCTAGGCATCCAGCTCCTCCCAGTGGGAAGGAGAAGCCGCAGGGTGGGAGGCTACAAGAAACCCAGAAACCAAGATGGCCGCCAGCACATGTCAAACGAAGGAGAACAGCAAGAAGGTAAGACCATGACACTTTGCCTGCAAAATCGCACATTTTTCACTGAAGGCATTCGCAAGGCATCCGGACATAATCCAGACACGCTCTTCTGCAAGGGGCCTAAGGATACCTACAAATTTGTATTACCATAAAGGTGACGGAATATGACATGGTGCATATTACACTCAGATTTTTTGCGCAGAGTTTCACATGGAAAAACTGCATTAGAATACAGTACCAGGAAAATTACTAAGATTTGCCAAATCTAATGTACCATTTATATAATATTTAAATAGTAGAAATTTTATTTTTTATTTTTATCTGCATTATATCAATTGTGTGATTCCATCCCTTATATATAGTGGTTTTCCCCATAGATGTCAACGGGATTGTTTTACATAAACAGAAAATCTGCAACACAAACTGCACAAAAAACACGATAAATAGTCAAGATTTATGTGTTTTTATGCGGGTTTTGGTGCTGATTTCATTGGGATTTTCTGCATACAAACTTGTACTTCTTCCTGCTGGATCAATTTCTGGCTTTTGCTGAAAAACTGCATCAAAGCTGCTAGAAAAACTTCTTGTGCGCTTCCAGCGTAATGACAGTGGTGGACTCTCACTAAAACTAGAAGATCCTCAATTTCCTTGCTATACCTACAACAAACCTCATGTTACGATTCACATTATGCAGACTTATATTCCACAGATACAACACAGACAAACCTAGATTCCCCTTGTTTTACAGTGTGCTGGTAAAGTCTCTTATGTCAGTAGATACAGCAGACCTCCCAGAACCTCTTGTTCGCCTATAGTAAATTGATGATCCTTTTCTATTCCTAGATAAACAACATTCTCAGCCAGATGAGAGAAATCTACTCCACAGCAAAGGTCTGTCCGCCTGGGAGCACCACAAACTGCTGGCCTCTAGAACCAGGTAGGAGATGTTTCTGTATAAAGCGACCTACTATTTCCAGAACAAAATTCACATAATCAGGGGAATGAACACTTACCTGGTGCCCTCCTTTTCATCTTTTAAGTTGCAGATCTACCAATTCCCTGGCTTGTCTTCTGCCATCCAAGATGGCTGTACCACTTCTCGGGCTACTTGATGCACACTGCATCAGACACTTGCTTAGCCATGCTCTTAGATTGGCCAGCACCGTTCACGTTGGGCAGTGATGGCCAATTCAATAGCAGCACAGTGTCACGGAAGGTGTACAGGAAACAAGACAACACAAAATGAACATATGACTCCTGGATCCAAAACTAAGGAACAAAAAGGGAGACCCCTGCATCAGACCTGGCACTCTCCCTGACTGCTCAGCCTATGCGAAAATCCCAATGGTAGATGATCGCATATCCTCGTACTTCGACTGTATAACACCTGAACACCCTATAATAGTGAGGGGACACGACCACCGGCTCCCTACACTAGACACGGAGGGAGTCAGGGTCACTTGGGATCCAGCAAACAGAAAATCACAAATAAATGCACAGCACTTGTAGAAGACTGGAAAATAGGATCAGCATGCACACACACTCCAGGAAGTTGTATAAGCCGCACACTAATGCATTATGGAGAGGAATTTAAAGGGATGCAATCAGTCCAACTACATGACAGCTGAGAGAGGCTAACAAGATGAGAAACTGAAAACCAACACAAAGAAAACTCAAGGAGGAGGTTCTGAAAGGCTTCTGTCAGAGCTTCTCAGCTGTCTGGTTGGGCACACATTATGCATCACACAGTGTGAGAAGCGGTGTGGCCATCTTGGATGGCAGAATAAAAGCCTGGGTTTTGTCGCTAAAAAGATGTATAGGAGGTCACTTGTAAGCGTTCTGTTCGTTCACCAGTTTACACTGGATGCATACTCATTTTGCCTCGGTTTTGAAGGATATTCAGTTAGCATCAGCATTAGGGTCCATTCACACGTCCACAAAATGGGTCCACATCCGTTCCGCAAAATTGGTGCGGACCCATTCCTTTTCAATGGGGCCGGAATGTGCTATCCGCATTTGCGGATTTGCACTTCTATTCCGCCCAAAAAATAGAACATGTCCTATTCTTGTCCGCAATTGCGGACAAGAAAAGGCATTTTCTATGAGAGTGCTGGCGATGTGCGGTCTGTAAAATGCGGAAATCACATTGCCGGTGTCCGTGTGAATGGACCCTTATGCTGCAATTGTCTTTATGGCTCATATGGGAAACTGTCCTATTTTATTATTTTAATGTATTATTCCAGATTGGTTACCTCCAACCTGTGGCTGTCCAGCTGTGGTCAAAATACAGATTACAGCATGCCCCGATGGTGGAGGCCACTGCTCTAGCGGAAGCTCCATGTCAGCCAAATGCACTACATAGCTGCAGTTTGCCAAGCAAAACACAATAACTAGATTTCTCACAGATGTGTTTTAGATGAAGATAAAATTTGAGGCAAACAGATGTAAGCTGACCCCACTCTGTGTATGTGTATAATAAATATATATGTATATATTAGATAGAAGTAGTAATAATACTTTTGTGGTAAATATTCAGTAAAACCTGTAATTTTATAACATTTATATCTTTTTTTTTTTTTTTCTGACTTCAGTTGTACACGGGGGCCATCTTATTACTGACTGATAGCTGTCTTCACTGATAAGACCGTGTACAACTGACGTAAAAAAAAGTGAAGATATAAATGTATATATTTATACATTTTACTGAATCTTCTCCCACTAAACTATAAATCAATGCTCAGCTCCTTCTGTTCTCTAACATGCTGCCTGCACTGCATTTTGTGAGGATAGGCCAAATCTGCATCTCTGTTTAGCTTCCTGATCTTCTAATCCATCACAAGAACATGAAAAAAAAATATGGATCTGCTATTTTGAGCATCAGTTATGATCAGTTTGTGTCACTCCCATGAGAGATATTTGACAAGAGAAGGTCTGCAAAAAGTACCTGTTCTCCTGTCAACTGATCTCTAACAAAGGTGACACAAACTGATCGTAACTAATGCTCAAAATAACGGATCCGTGTTTTTTTTCTTCTGTTCTTCTGACTAATAGGAAGAATGGAAAGCTTAAAAAGTGAGCTTTCTGGGAGTAAGATATTGATCACCTATCATAAACATAGGTCATCGTTATTTGATTGGGGGGTGTCTGACCCCTGGCACCACCACCGATCATCTGTTTGAAGAGGTCATGACACTCCGGGGAGCACTGTGGCATCCTCACAGCATATATACAACGTACAGTCTGTCCCCTGCATAACGGAAACGGGACGGATCCGTTTTGCAGCCCATAGACGTCTATTATGACGGAATGAATAACAGAATGCCTCTAAAGGCATTCCGTTATGCATTCTGTCATAGAATTGCGTTATGGTCCGTGGTAACAGAATCCATAAGGCAATTCACCTTTTACCACCAAACGAAGTGTGAACGAATTTCCTAAGCGGAAATTCGCTCATCTTTATTGGAGACCCATCTGAAGTGACTTAGTTGCACTTGTCAGAGCAGTGTGCATTCACTGCGCATACTTTCCCTTTTTGCTTCCATGGTGCATGCTTCTCTGTGGGAGTCAAGGCCACTGTCTGGTTTTAAACCTGGTTGGGTGAACTTTTAGGTTTTCTGTGTTACAAGTGTAATACTCTTAATTTTTGGTCTTAGATCTGACTGAAATCCTGGCCACTTCAAGGAGCTACAAGAAGCTGCTTTACGCCTGGGAGGGCTGGCACAATGCGGCTGGAGTGCCTTTACGGGAGAAATACCAACAGTTTGTGCAACTCAGCAACAAGGCGTATATGCTGGATGGTGAGTAAGGCAGATGTAGGGAGTCAGATCTTCAGCTTTGTAGATGATAAAACTGTGCGGTACTAGCAGACACGTTGGGGACACTTTTTACTAATCAAAACATGCCACAATTCTGGTGCAATTTGTGACAAAATGGTGGACATGCTTTGCAATACACTTGTCAAGTGTTTGACACTGTCTGACACTTTTTGTGACTCTACGAACAAAATGGTGCGGCTTTGCTGGAAAGGGTATATAGCTTAAATGTGGGCCATGTGCCCCAAAAAAGTTTGGTGCATTTTTGGGAGTAAAATAAACCAACAAGGTGTAAACTTAAACTAGACTGTCTATAGGTGCACCAGATGTATCATCCAGTATTGGCCACTGTAATAAATCTGGCACAGTTTAAGCTAAGTTTACATGCTTTACTCCACATTTTTGCACCTTGCTCTACAAAGGATGTGCTGTGCTTTAACGAGATGGGTAAGGCTTAGCAGGAAATGATGTGTCTTAAGATGCGCCAGTGTGTTTAAAAGTTTTGATGCAGAATTTTAAAATGTATTGCTTTATAAAAACTATATTTTTATTTCTTACAATAATTGCACACACATAAGGCTTCTATCACAGCTGCAATATACATTGTCAGAAGAACAGCCAGCCTGAATGTACCATATCGGGTATAGCTGGATACTGCAGCGATTGACTGTAATGGGGCCTTGTTACAGCATTCAAGATGGGTTTTGGCAGGACAAAAAAAAAATAACGCTTTGGACGATACCCAGCATGTATGCCGGAACATGGCCAAATGGCCTTGGACCACATTATAGTCAATGAGAGCATATAGCTGGTTGTATCAGGTTATACCCAATACGGTATACTCCAGCAGGCTGTTCTCCTGCCAGAGTGTGTATCTAATGTATGCCCCTCCATGACATCCATTGCCAGCCCAATTGCCATGTCTCCCACTCCCCCAGTGCTATATCAGTGCCATCCATTGCCATGTCCCCCCTTCCCCAGTGCCTCAATGCCATCCACCATGTCCCCCACCCCCAGTGCCATCAGATCAGCCCCTCCATGCCATGTCCCCCACTCCCCCAGTGCCATCAGCCCCTCCATGCCATCCATTGCCAGCCCAATTGCCATGTCTCCCACTGCCCCAGTGCCATCAGATCAGCCCCTCCATGCCATGTCCCCCACTCCCCCAGTGCCATCTGCCCCTCCATGCCATCCAATGTGTCCCCTTCCCCCAGTGCCTCCATGCCATCCACCATGTCCCCCACTCCCCAAGTGCTATTAGATCAGCCCTCCATGCCATGTCCCCCACCCAGCACCATCAGCCTTTCTATGCCATCCATGTCCTGTCCCCCACTCCCCCAGCGCCATCAGCCCTTCTATGCCATTGCCATGATCATCCATGTGCTCCATCAGCCCAGTTAAACTCACATCTTTATACTTAACTTTCTGGCACTGGCAGTGCGCTGACATGGAGTCCGCAGGAGACGGACCGCGTCTTCTTCCCAGCATGCACTGGGAGGGACCTGACATCACACACAGCGTCAGCCAGCACGCTGACGATGTGTGCATGCAAGGCTCTGGCCAGTGCAGCGCGGTGCCGAGTCCAGCGGTGAGTGAGAGGCTTCATTTCACCCACGCTTCGTGGTCATGTGAATTAAACGAATCCCGAAGCAGGGAAACAGCATTGAGGATTTTTCTTTGCCTCGATTACATCGATAAATAGTTTCAGCCCTATCTCGCAGACACTACCTCTCGCCTCTCATGTGGGTCACTACAATAGGATATCAGTCAAAGTTTTGCTGTGAAAACCCTTCTCTTGATTGGATAGGTACAACACTTGAATCAGCCTGTATAAAGGAGTGTAGTAGTGGTGGCAATACGATTACAACTTGTACTTCCCAACCTGGCGTCTGCTGTATGCCCTCAGATCATTAGGCCCAGCTCCTGTCTCGGCTGGCCTGCTCTGACCTGCCTGAGAGTAACACTGCACATACTCCCAAACATTTCCTGGAAGCCTCAGTATATTATGAAACGGATTAAAAAGTTCTGGCTTTTATAGACTTGTGTAAAAAAAAAAATTGTGTGAAATGACCCAGTCTTACCAATACATCTTCAATAGCGCTCTTTCCTGCACTTCACTGTAGCCTATAAGAACGTGCCACTTCAGTAATGTCAAATGCTGGTACAATTGCTACACGAATGACAGTAAATGATCTATAATGTCACAAATCATAGTTACTTATTAAAGGCAGAGCATATTATGGATGCCATAAGCCATGTAATGGCATTTTACCTATTTTGTTTCTATCGTCATTTGTTGTTCTGCTTTATCTTTATTTTATGGCCGAAAACCATAATTATCTGGGAACATGTTCTCAATGTGCTTCATGCTCATCTGCAATGATTACAGTGATTCTGAAAAATCATTTACTAGGACCCTGTATGAGACTTTGTCCTAATCTTTTACCTATCTGTACTTTGCATTCCACATTAACTATTTGAGATTAATATATAAGACCTCTGGAGTATACAATGCTGTTTATTTCCAAATGTCATGCCTGTAGTATTGAAGCCCTAAGTAGCGCCCTTGTGGTTGTTAACAGCATCCCAGGGTGTCCAATGCAGAAGACTGCATTGTAATAGAATAAGGTTTTTTACATGGGTAGCATTCAAGTCCTCTGAAAAAAAAAAGAGATAAAAAACATTCCTTTGAAGAGTGTCATCTGAAAGCATGGTGACAAACATGACCGCTCTGTGTATCACTTGTAGCGTTTGAATCCCCATATTCTTCTTTTTGATAACTGCTGCCCTCTAGTGGAACTAACTAATAAATGTTTGTGTGCGTACATAACTGGGTATGCCAGCTAGCTGCCTTTTGTTTAGCAGAAGCCTCCACTGAAGGTAAGAAACATCTGCGGAAAGAAAGCTTAAAATATAGGCCCTACTCTAAACTCGCCCATGGTCCCCTGCAAACCACCCTAAAGTGGCTAAATCAGTATTGTAACCCCATAAAAAATATCTACATAGAACTGCCTGTATCTTTGTGCCAACCAAACAAAATTGTCCATGCATTTGTGCCAGCAGAATGTTTGTGTGAATCAAATATAAGGGTCTACAAAAAATTTGAAAATACCAGGCACACCGCCCCTATAATACAAAACGCTTGTCTCCATACACACTTAGATGTGTTGCCTTCTTGTGTTGGTCTCTGCAGACAGAAATCGGCACTGGAGAATACCATCGGCCATATATAATGTAGAATTGGTCTTCCCTATCGGATAGAGGTTTTGTACAGTGCCTGGAACCCAAAATCCCACTGAATCCTGGACGCCAACTAACCTGAACATATAATATTTGTGGGTGTGTGTATCTCAGTTGGTGCATCTAGGGTTTGTACACTTTATTCCAACATGCTGGACAAGGGCATGGGGCTTCGTAGGAAAGGGGGCAGGGCCTAAGATGCACCATTTTGAACCATATATACCTGCCCACATTGGCCCCCATTTACTAATGTGAGTACACCTAAATTCTGCTGTAGTTTGACACGACGGTAAGTAAAATTATCTGTGCCTACTGTAACAGCTTACCTAATTTGTGGCACTTTGCACTGTAATTCTGTGATAGATTTGAGCAGGTCTAGACAGCCTAAATTTACGCCATCTACAGGATTAGAAAATCTGCTCCTTTTGTCTTTCACAATAATAATTAACACCAAAAGAGCCATGCAACAGTAAATAATAAAACTCACAATCTTTATTCAATCCAATCCAATAAAAATACATATCAAAGTAATTGCTTCAAAGTGGTTAAAATAGGATCCTATGTAGTAGCACTAGGTAAATCACCCAGACTAAAAGTGGTCTACAAATATCAACAATATAGCAACTGGACCACTGTGCAAATTAGCAAAAGTGAGTAAGATAATGGGAACAGCTAGGCACATAATTACAATACCGGGAGAGCCACAAGAAAATACCGGCAGTCCAAAAAGTCCCATCAAACTCACTCTACAAGGTGAAGCCCATGTAGTTGTGTATGCAGCAGTGTGCCAGCACACCAGAAAGGTAAGCAATCACTGAATACCGCTGACAAACTACAAGTGGAACAAGTGACGTATTATACACAAGGTGGTATGACCTCCAGCGACTCCCCCACGCACGTTTCGCCCAGCGACTTCTTCCAGGCTCTTTTGGTGTTAATAGGGTCATTGTACCACGCTCCTGGCTATTGTTATAGGAGTTTTCGCAATGATAAGGAAAATTTGTGAAAAATACTTATTCAGAAAATATACAAAAAAAAGTTTCCATTATATTACAGGATTCAAAGACACCGGGGAGTATTGGCGATCTTGGTATACTTCATCCACTTTTGAGGATAATCTAGAGAAGTTGTACCTTCAGCTGGAGCCCCTGTACCTCAACCTTCATGCCTTTGTGCGCCGAAAACTGTATGAACGATATGGAGCAAAGTACATTAACCTGAAAGGGCCAATTCCTGCACATCTACTGGGTGAGTCTATAGCAAAACTGCTCCAAGCAGGGCAATGCAAACCCATAGAAACAGTCCTTACTGGAAACGTTTTCAGCAGTGATGTAAGCTTTGGGGTAGCGGGGGCACAGACTCTCTTACACACAATAATATAATCTGGCACTGGTAAAAGACAATGCTTTTTTACTATACAAATTAATACTTTTTTGTTTCTTTTTTCAATAGTTTTTATTGAGTTTTTCATTTCAAACGGTTAAAGAAAGTACATTACAGTTTGGTTTGTTAGTGTCAAGCAGAATACCATGAATAACAGGGGATCAAAGGAGAATTTAAGTTCCAATATAATACAATTATTCAGATAACATTCCTTATTTTAGGCAAAGCATCATCCTATTCTTTATTATGCTTCAATGAAGCAACCTTCTACTTTTTTCTAATAATCATGTTCTTTGCCATTAGTGACATCAGTCATCGTTTAACTCTTTGTAGCGGGTTTGGAGCTCTGCATGAAATAAATGGAGTGTGATTGGTTACACAGCACAGCATGTTGGAGATAAAATGACATGATAAAAGATGGACATTCACTTAAAATTGTTGTCCGAGGTTGAGTTACATGGCTGCTTTCTTCTGTCCACAGGCATGGCAGCTCAGTCCCGTTCACTTCAATGTAGTTACAGAAACATCTGAGTCGGCTGCGCTCCTGTTTTTGTAACTCTTGTAGTCGTAAAGGGGAGCTATGCAAATGGTGTAGCTCAGCAAGATGCTCTGTTTATGGTAACTCAGGAGTTAAACAATTCAGCTTGCTGTATTAGGCCTCATGTACACAACCATATGGATTTTGTGGTCTGCAACCTCGGATTAGCAAAATACGGATAGTGGCCATGTCCATGCCATGTTTTATGCAGGCCTAGTAGTAGAAATGCCTATTCTTGTCAGCAAAAATGGACAAGAATAGGACATGTTATATAATTTGTGGGATGAACACAGGAAAGCGGACAGCACACGGATGACATGGCATTTTATGCGGTTCCATAGAAATTAATAGGTACTCGTCCAAACCGCAAAAAATGCAGATTGGAAGGAGACTAAAAATATGCTCAAGTGCATGAGGCCTTATGCCGGCCACTAGGCCATCCCGCAACTCTTCCTACCGCCGGCTGGCGCTTCGCCATGAAAGGACGAGATGGAAAAAAACATTTAAAGCTTCAACTAGATGTCTTTACACGATAAGTACAGTAATGCATGCCAGAATCCAGGCGCAATTAAAATTCTACATAGTTGCATTAGATCAGTGTGCTTTTCATAACCTTTTATATGTGCAGTTGCTGAACCCATTTATTTTCTGCAGGCAACATGTGGTCACAGCAGTGGAATAATATCTATGATATGATGATTCCTTTCCCTAACAAGACCAACGTAGATGTCACTAATACCATGATCGCACAGGTAAGACCAAGTGAATTAATACAACTATGGACCCTTGATCTTTGCTAGTCTTTATGAAAAATCCAATAAAATGTGTAGAGGACATGAATAATACAGAAATTATAAAGGAACAATATACTTCTATGTTATAATTGCACAAAATACTGCCAAAGTACATCAGCAAATTATTGTCCATAGATTTTGTTCTCTGTTCCTACAAAACGTTAAAACAAGAATACAAAGAAAATAAAAGAAAAATTAGTAACTAATGCCGTAAAAAAATTTTTTTTTTATATATATACTTTATTTATTTTTCTTTACTCCGTACTCCATACACCACTGAGCTGTCGGCGGTGTACTGAGATCTGAGTTTTAAGCGCACACTGAATGGTGCACTTTAGGGATGTAAAAGTGCAGTAAAAAAAAAAATGAATAAAGTATATTTGAAAAATGTTATTTAGGTGATTAGGGACAACATAGTAAAAATTATGATAAAAGTTCAGTTACTCTTTAAAATCCAGGATATAAATACCACTTATTGGAGGCAGCCATGCATAGTAAAATACAAAAGATGGGATACATACATTGATTTCTATGCAAATGCCCTCTTAAAGGGGTTCTCAGGAATGAAAATACTTAAATATTATTTTGCAATAAATATATTTACAAATACCTTTCATTACTTCCTAATGATTGATCCCAAGCCATTCTATCAGTACACCCAAAACCTGTCCTAATCACACAGGAGGACAAGTTCCTTCACCACAATGAGCCATAGTGCTGCCTCATCCTCCTCTCTGCTCTGCTTGTCAGGAATCATGATACAGGTGAATCTCTGTGGGAATGGATAAGATGAGGAGACATGAGAGGAGGGTGAGGTGTGGATAATGAGCAGCAGCACTTGTATGTAGTCTCTATTACCAGAGCCCCACGTTACCACAGTCGGCCCTGTCCGTCCTCGCTGTACTTCATGTCTCAGATTCAGCTAAAGTTCTTATCATCTGTATTCAGGATCATAATCCCTGACAAGTAAAGGTCCATTCACATGTCCGCAAAAGGGTCCGAAACCGTTCCGCAATATTGTGCGGACCCATTCATTCTTTATGGGCCCGGATGTGAAGGGGAGAGCACACTATGTGCTCTCCGTTTCCGCATTTGCAGAGCGCGGCCCCGAAATTCCGGTCTGCAGCTCCGCAAAAGATAGAACATGTCCTATTCTTGTCCGCAGCTGCGGACAAGAATAGGCATTTCTATAGGGAGTGCCGGCCAGGTGTGTTGCGGATCCGCAATTTGTGGGTCCGCAACACACCATGGACGTGTGAATGGACCCTAAAGAGGAGGAGGAGGCAGCGCTTTACCTCAGTGTTGTAAAGTAACTTGTCCTCCTGTGTGATCAGGACAGGTTTTGTGTGAACTAATAGGACAGTGGCCATTTTGTTTCCCCTGATGATTGCTCCCCAGACAAAACGAGCCATTATAAATAATAAAAGGTATTTGAGAATATATTTATAATAAAGTAATATTTAAGTATTTTCATTTTCTTAATTCCCGGAGAACTCCTTTAATCAACTACTCAACTTGAAGAAAACACTGAGATTTTTTTTTAAGTGCCCAGTGAGATACCATTTTATCACAGTAAATGAGAATACTCCTTGTACTGCTTGCACAGTTATGATGGTGGGTGAATAATGATGCACAAGGAACAGTTTCCACTTCCAAAACATTTTTTCTGGCTTGTTTTTGTCTTTGCTTCAGAACTTCTTCCCTATCAAGATAAAATGGTTTAGATGAAAAATCCATTGTGGTCGTGTGGCCTGCATGAGCTATGTGTGGAAGATGAAATGCATCATCTCCAACCTCTGTGGATGTGCCTAGGGCTTGATAGAGATGGTACACAATAGGGTAGTATGTTCACACTGGTTGATCAAATAGAGCAAGTGTAAGGCTCACCTTGTATGGTTACGCTAGAATAGGCGTAACTCTATTGAGGGCTTGATAAGCAAGAGCCGGTTCTTGGGTGTGCTGCTGCAGGGTATGGGGTTCCTCAGAAGAGATGTCCAGTCCCTCCGGAGAATCATTTTAGGAGAAAGAAAGAGTTCCTGCTTCGGTGCTCCAAACCCACTTGAGCCGGTCTTATTTAAAAGAAAATTCTTCTTTATTAAATAAAAAGTGCATGTGACAACAACATGTTTCGGGGAATCTTAAGCCCCCTTCATCAGGTTGAAAGAGTACTCTTTTAACCTGATGAAGGGGACTTAAGATTCCCCGAAACGCGTTGTCTCATGCACTTTTTTTAATATTTTTTTTTCTTTTGAATAAGACCGCCTCAAGTGGGTTTGAAGTGCTGAAGCAGTAACTTTCTTTCTCCTTGCATAAAATCTTGCATAAAAATAGAGCTTCTATAGGGCTTGTCTCTTTTAAAGTGGGCTTATCTGATTTAGTAAGGCAAAAACCTGATGTCAGAATGATGACAGTTGTGGGCACAGCCCATGAGAATTGATTTTGGTTCTCCATCCTTCAGACAATCAGTTTTCCTAGCTGGTCTAGTGTTAGAAATCACTGACCAAAGACTGATGTGTATATACATTCTATCAGTGATTGTGTAGGCTCTGCTCCTGGTTTTGGCTCACAGAGGTATGGTATAATGGAAAAATGTGCACCTGTTCTGTATTTCTGACCCACACTTGGTTTTGGCTAGCAATCATTGATGGAAAACACAGACCAAACCCTGATGTGTGAATAATGCCTTAATGGGGGCAGTGAGAATTGGGTATATAGCCTTGTGTATTACTGTATTATTAGTGTCTCCATTTATTGTTAATAATGTATTTTTCTAAAGACATTTAGACCATTCATGACAAAGTTCTAAATTGCTGAATGCCTTTTTCCGACCTTCGAAAAGCTGTGTTAAGGTATACAGTTAGTAGTTTCAGCTAAACATTGGCATATAGGTTTAATATAGATATTATTTTCAATATATACCCTGTAAAAGTTTCAGCAAATAAACTGACCAGTAGTTCCCTAGCAAAAGTTCTTTAGAAGTACTGGAAATGTTGGGAGCCCTCTAGACCATATTTGGCTTGGAACTCCTGCAATGAGAGCTTCTTGCTTTCTTGAGGGTAGAGTAAATACTTTAAACTTTTAATACCCTGTTTCCTTCCATTGACTGAATAATTTGCTGATGTTGCCAGCTGCAAGCTCTAGAATATCTAATCAGGGCATGTACTTTAAGCATTGATATTCATTCATAGTGGTTGAGTAGGTAATCCAGGTAATAATTGGCTGTAAGAAGGACTGATGTGATATTGGTAATATTGAATGAGGCAGGGCCAGTAGACCCCAAGGATGGGCAAGTTGTTTGTATAGAAGGGTATTTGAGTAAAATAAAGTGTCATGCATCCATGCGTCTTATTCAGTGTCCTTTTACCTCACATATTTATTGCACTGTTCTGTTTCATTATTAGGGCTGGAACGCAACTCATATGTTTAGGGTTTCAGAGGAATTCTTCACATCACTTGGTCTCCTTGAGATGCCCCAGGAGTTCTGGGATAAGTCCATGTTAGAAAAGCCAAATGATGGCCGGGAGGTGGTGTGCCATGCATCTGCATGGGACTTTAAAAACAGGAAAGATTTCAGGTTGGTTCTTGTGTGAACAGTGTTGCATTTGTATTATAAAGAAAATTAATATAATTCATTATAATAATAGTAAATGTAAACAATAAAAAAGCTGCTTGAAAATAGATAGACAATAATGATTGCTTCTTATGTAACTGTTGTCAGAAAATACCGGTTATATAAATCAATTATATAATATCAGAACATTGCTTACACAGAGATGAGCGGTACTATATGGACACCGTGCAGTAACTATGTGCCATAAATCAGTTTTGTACTTGACTGGATCCAGAGGCAGCTCCAAATTGGATTTTTCTCCTGCGTCTTTAGGGCCCCCTATGACTTCAGAGACAGAGCCCACTAGAGGAGCTTTTGGTACTCTGTTGGGCCAGTCCAACCTTTACTGTTTCGGATGTAGATCTGACAACCCAATGCTTCTGGCTTCTTTCAACTTCTTGAAATGTCAGAAGAAGTATAAGCAGCGCCAGCAACAGATCATCTCCCTGCTTATTGGCCAGAAATCTTGTGACTAGTTTGGCAGCAGGAGAAGATGTCACAGGAAGAGGCCTCATGCACTGCTGGGTGGGTGTGGGATCGGATTATGTAAGTTGTTACTTCTGATGGGCTGGTCTGGCTATCAATGTGGCAGGCTGTTCCTGAAATTGATTGGGTGTTAAAAGGGTCCATTAGTCTGTCTTATGTATGAAAAGGGTCCATTAGGCACCAGTTGGGCCCTATAGCAGCTGCATGCTTTGCATCCATTGGAGTTACCCCAAGAAAATATTTTACCTGCGAAAGATGTTCATAATTTTATATGATTCTCACACTTCTGTGGTCCACAGGATAAAGCAATGTACCACCGTTACTATGGAGCAGCTGTTCACTGTCCACCATGAAATGGGCCATGTTGAGTACTATTTGCAATACAAAGACCTTCCAGTCTCTTTGCGCAAAGGAGCAAATCCTGGATTCCATGAGGCCATAGGAGATGTGCTCTCCCTTTCTGTATCCACCCCAAGCCACTTGCAGAAAATTGGACTGTTAGAAAATGTTGTAGAGGATGAAGGTGGGTTACTGTTCTTTATAAAGTAGAGTTGTGTTTTTGCCCACACTATGTAGGGACCCTGAATGAAACTGTTGACCTCAGGGAACCAATGAGAGTTATGAGTCATATACAGTGAGGAACAGAAGTATTTGAACACCCTGCAATTTTGCAAGTTCTCCCACTTAGAAATCATGGAGGGGTCTAAAATTCACATTGTAGGTGCATTCCAACTCAGAGACAGAATTTAAGAAAAAAATTCAGTAAATCAAATTGTATGATTTTTAAAGAATGTATTTGTCTTGCACTGCTGAACATAAGTATTTGAACACTTGAGAAACAGCAAAAATTTTGGCTCTCTTTGACCTGTTACTGTGCCTTTAAAAAGTCCACCTCTACTCTACTCATTAATCTAACTTAGTAGCACCTGTCTGAGCTCTTTAAAGACACCTGTCCATCCCACAGTCACATGCCAACTACTACCATGGGCAAGGCCAAAGAGCTGTCAAAAGACACCAGAGACCAAATTGTGGACCTCCACAAGGCTGGAAAGGGCTACGGGGCAATTGCCAAGCAGCTTGGTGAACATAGATCAACTGTTGGAGCAATTGTTAGAAAATGGAAGAGGCTAAAGGCGACCGTCAGTCTCCCTTGGACTGGGGCTCCATGCAAGATCTCACCTCGTGGGGTATCACTGATGATAAGAAAGGTGAGAAATCAGCCCAGAGCTACAAGGGAGGAGCTGGTCAATGACATGAAGAGAGCTGGGACCACAGTTTCAAAGGTCACTGTTGGTAGAGCACTACACCGTCATGGTTTCAAATCATGCATTGCACGGAAGGTTCCCCTGCTCAAGTCATCACATGTCCAGGCCCATCTGAAGTTTGCCAATGACCATCTGGATGAGCCAGAGGAGGCATGGGAGAAAGTCATGAGGTAGAACTTTTGGTCTAAGCTGGGTCTTCCAACATGACAACGACCTGAAGCACACAGCCAGGATAACCAAGGAGTGTCTCCGAAAGAAGCATATCAAGGTTATAGAGTGGCCTAGCCAGTCTCCAGACCTAAATCCAATAGAACATCTTTGGAGGGAGCTGAAACTCAGTGTTGCTCAGCGACAGCCCCGAAACCTGACAGATCTAGAGGAGATCTGTGTGGAGGAGTCGGCCAAAATCCCTGTTGTAATGTGTGCAAACCTGGTCAAGAACTGCAGGAAACGTTTGACCTCTGTAATTGCAAACAAATGCTTTTGTACCAAATATTAACACTGATTTTCTCAGGTGTTCAAATACTTATGTTCAGCAGTGCAAGACAAATTCTTTAAAAATCATACAATGTGATTACCTGAATTTTTTAATTTTTTTTATTCTGTCTCTCAGAGTGGGAATGCACCTACAATGTGAATTTCAGAGCCCTCCATGATTTCTAAGTGGGAGAACTTGCAAAATCGCAGGGTGTTCAAATACTTCTGTTCCTCACTGTATGATAAAGTACTAATGAGGCCGGTTACCCAGGGGAAATGTTAGATTTTCTCCCACATAACCTACTTTGAAAATGGAAGCTAACACATATTCTGTCATAAGGGAAAACTCAGTAAGGGGCATATAAATCTCCTGAGTGTGTTTGTGGTTTTTTTTTTGTTTACCAAAAAAATGAGGGTGAAGATGATGAATGCCATCTTAAGAAGCCAATTTTATCTTCTCCCTTTTAAATCTTGTCTATTGCAGAGAGTGATATTAATTACCTCCTTAAGATGGCTCTGGAAAAGATTGCCTTCCTGCCATTTGGCTACCTGATTGACCAGTGGAGATGGAATGTATTCAATGGTCGCACTCCGCCAAATCGATATAACTATGACTGGTGGAATCTGAGGTAAGCCTTGGGTCATTAATTTCAAAGTATTTCAAATGCAGAAGAATTGGGTTTGTGACACCTGATAATATTGGTAGTAGTTTTACTGATTTAAGTATAAGGCTACATATGCATTATGAATTCTGGTTCTGAGATACGGCAGAGGATTGCAAAACGCTTCAGTTTTGTCCCCATTCATCATCAAAGGGGACAAAACGGAACAAACCAGATCAGAATGCATTTCATTTCCGGTTTGTTAATTTTTTTTAACCAGACACAAAACTGCTGCAAGCTTGCAGCAGTTTTGTGTCCGATCTGCGTATCTGAACAAACCGGATCTGGCATGAAAATCTATGTAAGTCAATGGGTGCCGCATTTTTTTCAGTTATGGAAAAAAACGGATCCGACACCTATTGACTTGCAATTAGTATTGAGCAAACTTGTGGTTTCAAGTTCAACCTACAAGGTTTGGGTTTTTCTAAGAATTCCGTTATGGATTCTGCTATCACTGACCATATGGTCCATGGTAACGTAATCCTGAACAAAATTTTTTGATAACCCAAACCTTGTTCGCCGAACTTGAAACCACAAGTTCGCTCACCAGTACTTGCAATGATTTTAATGTTAATGTAAAGTTCAGTTTCTATTTAATAAAACTGGATCCGGACGAAACGGATGCATCCGGAAGTATTAAATGAAGCGGAAGCGCTTTATTCAGGTTTTGAGATCTCAAGACCTGAATAAAAAACGCTGATGTGAAAGTAGCCTAATTCATAATGGGTTTCATCATATTAAAGGAGAGCTTATTAAAATCACATTAAAGGGGTTTTCCAATATTGATGACCTATACTCTTACCCAGAAGCTAAAATCTTCTCCACCTAGGCAACGTAGATTTGCCAGTTTGTTTGTTTTTTTATGTGTTCTGGTTGCAAAAATTTGTCCTTTTCAGTTTGTGATTTATGTCATATTTGTATTTCAGAACAAAGTATCAAGGAATCTGTCCACCAGTGCCCCGGGATGAAATACAGTTTGACGCTGGAGCAAAATATCACATCCCGAACAACACCCCCTATATAAGGTGATTTTATAACTTTTTTTATTTTTTAGGAAATCTTTACAGTTTTTTTTGTTTCCATTCCGTTTTTTTACAGGTCCATATGTGGAACCATTCACTTCAGTGTCTTGGAAAAAATGGAAATGACTGTGTGCATTCCGTGTCCACAAGTCCGTTCCACAAAAAATAAAAAAAGTCCTATTTTTGTCTGTTTTGCGGACAAGGACAGGCACTGTTAGAATGGATCCGCAAGAAAACTGGATGCAAAACTTATGCCATCCATTTTTATTTATTTTTTTATTTTTTTTATGCGGACCGCAAAATGCATATGATCGTGTGCATGAGCCCAAAGAATGGCATCTCTTCCAGAAACGGCTCCGCACCAGCCAGTGGGTTATTTCTAGAATTGTCGCTTAGCTTCATTGAAGTTAGTTTGGTTGAGCGGTAATACCATACACAACCTGTGCACAGGTTACATAGCTTTATAAAGTGTTGTTATTATATCCCTGCCCCCGCAAATCCATGCCTCGCTTAATACATGACAATATCCTGGTGGCCTTAGAAGCAGCTGATTGACATTGTATGCTGTTATTTAACCTACCATCCACAAGGAAACCCAAATCCTTCTCTATAAGTGACTCCCCCAGTGCTACATCACCTAGGACATATGAAGCACAGAGATTATTACTACCAAAATGCAGAACTTTACAGTTATCCACATTGGACCTCATTTGCCAAGTTGATGCCCAATCACTCAGAGTGTTCAAGTCAGCTTGTAGTATATGGACATCTTCCAAAAACTGTACAGTACTACACAGCTTAGGCTCATCTGCAAAAATAGAAATGGTGCTATTAATCCCGTCCTCTATATCATTCATAAATAAAATAATAGAGGGGCCAGCACTGAACCTTGGGGTACACCACTTATAACCTGGTACCATTCTGAATAGGAATCATTGACCACAACTCTGTGGACACGGTCCTTCAGCCAGATTTTAATCCAATTACAAACTGTACTTTCCAAGCCAATTTACTTTACCTATTAAACATCTATGAGGGACAGTATCAAAAGCCTTTGCAGAATCCAGAAACACTATATCCACAGCCGCCCCTCTGTCAAGGCTACTGCTCACCTCCTCATAAAAACAAATCGGGTTAGTCTTATAACTTCTGTCCTTGGTAAACCCATGCTGGTTATCACTTATTATTTCCAGTTTACATTTGCCTTGCACCAGTCACTTGCCACTGTACCAGTCCCTAGAGAATCTTTAAAAAGGGACACAGCAATGATTGAACTGAGCGCTTTAAGAACTCTTGGGTGTAATCCATCTGGACCCGGAGCCTTGTTCACATTTACCTTATTTAACTTGGGTTGGACCATATTTACAGTGCATCCAGTAATATACTCAACTGGCTAACATCCCTGGCACCACCAATATCAGTTAATTTCTCCTCTTTATATACAGACGTGGACAAAATTGTTGGTACCCTTTGGTCAATGAAAGAAAAAGTCACAATGGTCACAGAAATAACTTTAATCTGACAAAAGTAATAATAAATTAAAATTCTATAAATGTTAACCAATGAAAGTCAGACATTGTTTTTCAACCATGCTTCAACAGAATTATGTAAAAAAATAAACTCATGAAACAGGCATGGACAAAAATGATGGTACCCCTAACTTAATATTTTGTTGCGCAACCTTTTGAGGCAATCACTGCAATCAAACGCTTCCTGTAACTGTCAATGAGACATCTGCACCTCTCAGCAGGTATTTTGGCCCACTCCTCATGAGCAAACTGCTCCAGTTGTGTCCGGTTTGAAGGGTGCCTTTTCCAGACTGCATGTTTCAGCTCCTTCCAAAGATGCTCAATAGGATTGAGGTCAGGGCTCATAGAAGGCCACTTTAGAATAGTCCAATTTTTTCCTCTTAGCCATTCTTGGGTGTTTTTAGCGGTGTGTTTTGGGTCATTGTCCTGTTGCAAGACCCATGACCTGCGACTGAGACCAAGCTTTCTGACACTGGCTAGTACATTTCTCTCTAGAATTCCTTGATAGTCTTGAGATTTCATTGTACCCTGCACAGATTCAAGACACCCTGTGCCAGACGCAGCAAAGCAGCCCCAGAACATAACAGAGCCTCCTCCATGTTTCACAGTAGGGACAGTGTTCTTTTCTTGATATGCTTCATTTTTTCGTCTGTGAACATACAGCTGATGTGCCTTGGCAAAAACTTCGATTTTTGTCTCATCTGTCCACAGGACATTCTCCCAGAAGCTTTGTGGCTTGTCAACATGTAGTTTGGCATATTCCAGTCTTGCTTTTTTATGATTCGTTTTCAACAATGGTGTCCTCCTTGGTCGTCTCCCATGTAGTCCACTTTGGCTCAAACAACGACGGATGGTGCGATCTGACACTGATGTTCCTTGAGCATGAAGTTCACCTTGAATCTCTTTAGAAGTCTTTCTAGGCTCTTTTGTTACCATTCGGATTATCCGTCTCTTAGATTTGTCATCAATTTTCCTCCTGCGGCCACGTCCAGGGAGGTTGGCTACAGTCCCATGGATCTTAAACTTATGAATAATATGTGCAACTGTACTCACAGGAACATCTAGTTGCTTGGAGATGGTCTTATAGCCTTTACCTTTAACATGCTTGTCTATAATTTTCTTTCTGATCTCTTGAGACAGCTCTTTCCTTTGCTTCCTCTGGTCCATGTCGAGTGTGGTACACACCATATCACCAAACAACACAGTGATTACCTGGAGCCATATATATAGGCCCAATGGCTGATTACAAGGTTGTAGACACCTGTGATGCTAATTAGTGGACACACCTTGAATTAACATGTCCCTTTGGTCACATTATGTTCTGTGTTTTCTAGGGGTACCATCATTTTTGTCCATGCCTGTTTCATGAGTTTATTTTTTTACATAATTCTGTTGAAGCATGGTTGAAAAACAATGTCTGACTTTCATTGGTTAACATTTATAGAATTTTAATTTATTATTACTTTTGTCAGATTAAAGTTATTTCTGTGACCATTGTGACTTTTTCTTTCATTGACCAAAGGGTACCAACAATTTTGTCCACGTCTGTATATATATATATATATATATATATATATATATATACAGAGCCAAAAAAAAACCTCTAGTAAGGCCTCCTGCACACGACCGTTGTGTGCACCCGTGGCCGTTGTGCCATTGACTTTCAATGGGTCCGTGGAAAAATCGGAAACTGCACCGTTTGGCAGCCGCATCCGTGAGCCGTGTTTCCTGGCCGTGAAAAAAATATGACCTGTCCTATTTTTTTCACGGCCAACGGTTCACGGGCCCATTCAAGTCAATGGGTCCGTGAAAATCACGGATGCACACAAGATTGTCATCCGTGTCCGTGATCCGTGATCTGTGTCCGTTTTTTCCTATCATTTCAATGGCAAACTTGACTTAGATTTTTTTTTTCATTTTTCATGTCCGTGGATCCTCCAAAAATCACGGAAGACTTACGGAAGAAAAAACGGGCACGGATCACGGACCTACGGACCCCGTTTTTGCGGACCGTGTAAAAAAACGTTTGTGTGCAGGAGGCCTTACTCTGCCTTTTCCTTATCTTCAATGACACCCCCCTTCCTTTTCCATTATTTAGGGAACCTACCTGCTATCCTGCTCGGTTTTTTAGCATGTGTATGTATATATAATATAATTTTTGGGGATTTGTTTTGCTCTCTTTTGCCACCTGCTGTTTGCCTTCTATTTTTGCAGTTTTTAACTCTATTTTACAGATTTTATTAAGCCCTTTGAAATTTACAAACACTACAGCTGACCCCTCAGATTTGTATTTTTTAAATGCCCTTTTTTGTCATTCATTGCTCTTTTCACAGTAGCTGTAAGCCAGGGGTTTAATTTGAACTGTCTATACTTGTTACCTACAGGAAAATAATTTTTTTAGTGCAATTACTCAATGTGGATTTAAAGCTCTCCCATTTATCCTCAGTATTATTATGTGACAGTAGCTGCTCCCATATAATTATATTGTGGTCACTATTACCTAGTGTTTCTCGAACACTAACATTTCCAACAAGTTCTGCATCATTAGAGATTACCAGATACAACAGAGCATTACCCTTAGGCCTCTTTCACACTACCGTTTTTTTTTTCCGTTTTGCGGTCCGTTTTTTGCGTTCCGTATACGGTCCGTATACGGAACCATTCATTTCAATGGTTCCGCAAAAAAACGGAATGTGTTCCGTATGCATTCCGTTTCCGTATTTTCGTTTTTCCGTTCCGTTGAAAGATAGAACATGTCCTATTATTGCCCGCAAATCACGGTCCGTGGCTCCATTCAAGTCAATGGGTCCGCAAAAAAAACGGAACACATACGGAAATGCATCCGTATGTCTTCCGTATCCGTTCCGTTTTTTGCGGAACCATCTATTGAAAATGTTATGCCCAGCCCAATTTTTTCAATGTAATTACTGTATACTGTATATGCCATACGGAAAAACGGAACGGAACAACGGAACGGAAACGGAACCACAACGGAAGCAAAAGAACGGAACAACGGATCCGTGAAAAACGGACCGCAAAACACTGAAATGGACATACTGTAGTGTGAAAGAGGCCTTAGCGGGAGCTTCTACAATCTGGCCCAAAAAGTGGTCCTGCAGCAAGTTGATGAATTTTCTCCCCTTTGCGGTTGAGGCAGAATCATGACCCCAGTCAATGTCTGGGAAGTTAGAATCTCCCATTATGACCACTGTAACAGCCTGTGCAGCCCGCTCTATCTATTTGGTTATACAGTTGAACTTCTATCTCCTCTGTGATGTTAGGGGGTCTATAGATTACACCAAGTATTATTTTTCAGTGTTTATCTCCCTTTGCAATTCCACCTATAAGGTTTCAACATCCTCACCCGCAATTGTCTCGTCCACACACGCCTTCATGTCACTCCTCGTCCGCACACGCTGCCTCCTTTTCTATTGACTCTGTCTTTCCTTGTGTAAAACCCTGAATATTAACAGCCCAGTCATGAGAAGAGTCCAGCCATGTCTCAGTGTGTAAAAGATCCATGTTTTTCTAATTTTGTACAACCACTATAAACCAAACTGGTTGCAGACTTAACACTGGCTAAGGGTACTTTCACACTAGCATTATTCTTTTCCGGTATTGTCCTAATGCATTCTGAAAGGAAAACAATCCACCCAGTATGCATCAGGATGTCTTCCGTTCCTTCTATAGTATTTGACCGGACAAAATACTGCCAAAATACCTGCCGGATCCGGTTTTCCGGTCTGCGCATGTGCTGGGACATAGGAGGAGCTATTTTCACTTTTGATCTTTGGAAAAATGTAAATACCGGATCCGTTCTTCCGGATGAGACTGATCCTGTATATCAAAAACCATATTTCTGTTTGCATACGGTTTGCCGGATCCGGCAGGCAGTTCCGTTGCTGGAAGTGCCTGCCGGATCCGAACAATGCTAAGACACTCATGTACTTATTCTTCTGTGTTTCAGATACTTTGTAAGTTTTGTGCTACAATTCCAGTTCCACGAGGCACTTTGTGCTGCAGCGAAGCACACTGGCGCTCTCCATAAATGTGATATTTATCAGTCTCGTGAAGCAGGCAAGTTACTTGAGTGAGTATGAATAACATTTATTTAACTGCTTTTGTGCTTAATACCTGTAATATGCTTCTAAAAGGGGTTGTCAGATTTGGGCATTCCCCTTTTTTGTTAGGCTAACCTTTGATAAAAGCTAATCGCAGGGTGTCCTGCTGGACCCAACAATCAGCTGTAATATGTGAGGGAAACTGGTATCAAGTGTTCAAAGTTTGCCCTACAGTGCCACTGCAGGAGAACTTCAGTTCCTAATGAAATCAGTAGATTGTCAAGGACATGGTGAGTCCTCCTAAGCCCAAGATGTTCTTTGTAGCTGCTCTCCTATCCTTATTACTTCAGAGTTCCTGCAGAACTGAAACAGCCGAAGCTTAATGGCATCTGTCAGCAGATCTGTACCTATGACACTGTCTGACCTGTTACATGTGCGCTTGGCAGCTGAAGGCATCTGTGTTGGTTCTATGTCCATATGTGCCGGCATGGCTGAGAAAAATAAGGTTTTGCCAGCATGGCTGAGAAAAATGAGGTTTTAAAATATGCGAAGGAGCATGTAGAAGCAATGGGGGCGTTGCGTTACACCTAGAGGCTCGGCTCTCTCTGCAACTGCTGCACCCTTGCATCTCTTCACTGGATATAGTACTCAAACTGTTACTGACCTTTTGGATGTGATGGATTAGCAGAAACAAGTAAATACTGATTCTTCATTACTAGGGATGTTCTCCGTGCTGGTGCTTCACATACTTGGCAGGACATTCTCAAGAACATGACCGGAACGGACAAAATGGATGTTGGGCCCCTGTTGAAATACTTTGAGCCGGTCACTAGATGGCTGGCAGAGCAAAACAAAAACAATGGAGACATACTTGGCTGGCCAGAATTTACATGGACACCCCCTATTCCTGATGGATATCCTGGAGATATTGGTAAGGTTGCATGTGAAATGTGAAGATGCAGAAATATCTGTAGCCTTTTGTGATTTAGTTCTGCTGCAACTACTTATCTTAGGCTAGGTTCACATCAGCATTTGAAATCCGGCTTTAGAACAGAATACTGGAAGTGTTGTATATGCCAGCCAGCGCCCGATGGAACCCATACACGACAATGGGGTTTCTGGCATGAATACTGGCATTCTGTTGAAAAAAATACCACTGCATGCGGCTGTATTTTGATCCATCAGGTGCCAGTACCGAACACTGGAATTTCAAACTCCTAAGGTTTGGTTTTCTCACATATAGCGTTTTTTATATAAATATATTTTTGAAATGGTGTTTGGTTTTTTTCACCTTTTTTTTTACCCCAGAACACTGTGGTCAGATATTAGCTGTAATTCAATAGTGAAATCTAAAACGCAGTACAAAGTACGTTTGTTTGTGGCCTTTGAGGTCCTTTTGAAAAAAAAAAAATTTGAAACGCTATATGCATTTTGCCTTCCTGATTCCTGAGTTCAATTCGATTGCCATCCTGAGGCAACTGGAGTAGGAGAACAGAACGTGGCAGCTGGCACTGGCCACCACAGCTTTTGATGAGGTATTTTGTGCTGCATTGTGGTTTCTGATGCGGCTGGGGCAGTTTGTGTTGCACTGAGGTATTTGGCTCTGCTGGGGCGGTATTTGGCACCACAAAATGGAATTGCTGGCCCTGCCTACTTATGTTGACCCTGCCTTCTGTCAGTTTGGACCCACCTACAACATGGGGCCACTTTTATTTATTTCTTTTTTTCCAGGGCCACTTTAAGTTCCCAGTCCGCCAAAGCTGTCAGCATGTCCCCTTTTATACCTTATCCATAGTTACTATATGAGTCCTATGATTTCTGTTCTTCTCTTTGCAGAGAAAAATGCTAATGAGAGGCAGGCGGAAGATTTCCTAAGTCAGTACAACTCTACAGCAGAGGTGGTGTGGAACGCATATACCGAAGCTTCATGGGCCTATAACACAAACATCACCGATTACAACAACAAAGTTATGGTGAGGAGTGAAAACTTTCAGGAACATTTCAGAATTTGTCCTGAAGGGTGTATTCACATGGGGCAGATATGCTGTGGATTTTCTACTTCTGGACTCTTGCAGCATAATACAGTATCACCAAAGTGGATGACATTTTACCAAAACCCATTTGAAAAGTGTGGAAAAACGGATATCTTGACCACTGGTGTGGGATTTAATTCTTCAGAATTTAAATTTATGTTGCAGATTTTCATCCACAGCAAAATCTGTATATAACACGTGGATTTGCTGCAGATATTTGCTGTGGATTTGCAGCAAAAGCTGCTGCAGATTTTTCTGCTCAATATTTCTTATGTAGATGCATCCATGAGGGATCCTATTTTAATTTTTTGTTTGTTTTTCAAATCTCTTTGGGTCTAAAACTCTGGGCTTATAATTGTTAGGGACTTAAAGGGGTTATCCCATCTTAGACAATGGGGGCACATCGCTAGGATATGCCCCCATTGTCTGATAGGTGCGGGTCCCACCTCTGGGACCCGCACCTACAACGAGAACGGAGCCAGCGAGAGTTGTGGCTGGAGGACCCCGGGTTTCCCAGGGTCCGACCACACCAGGCGCAGCTCCCCGCCTCTCCCATTGAAGTGAATGGGAGCGCACCGCACATGCGCAGCCAACGCTCCCATTCATTTCTATGGGGCCGACGGAAATAGCCGAGCCAGCGCTCGGCTATTTTCAGCGGCTCCATAGAAATGAACGGAGGGCGGCTGCGCATGCGCAGTGCGCCCTCCTTCACTTTCTCTGCTCTGTTCTCCTTATAAGTGCAGGTCCCAGCGGTGGGACCCGCACCTATCAGACAATGGGGGCATATCCTTGCGATATGCCCCCATTGTCTAAGATGGGATAACCCCTTTAAGGGTCTGTGCTCCAATTTTATTGTTTACTACTACAGAGCCAATTCAAGTGCAGACATTCTATACCAGAAACAAGCTTCCTGTATAGATCTAGTATCAGAAGCACTTGGTGGTCTCTGGGTGGTCAGCTGGGTCCCACCGTGATCTTCTCACAGAGATGGAGCACTGACTGGAAGAGGGCTTGTCAGACGTGCTCCTAGGCTTTCCTTCAATCTGAGATCCCGATCATGCTGCTCAAAGTGTGTCAGCCACATGTGTTTCCAACAGAGTTCCTGTAGACATTGTGTCCACCCCTTTCTCATCCCTGTTCCTATGATCAATGGGGGTTGTTCTTTTAGCTGCCGCTAAATACAGTAAGGCAAGACCCTTCACCTATGCAGCACACTGCCTGGAGCCACCAGAATGAGAACTTGAAAGCTTGCTAGAGGTGGATTTATTATTATACAGGGTTTTCCAGGAATAAATAGAACCCTTTTATGCTGACATTCAGAATGACCACCTACTTCCTAGCTGATGTTTGGGTACCTGTTGGATATTGTTACAATTTTTAAATCATTCTAAATTTAATGGAAGCTGTGTTAACCATGCTTCAGTAGCCCCATCTGGTGGTGACTTCTGACGTCATTTAACTATTTGACTCTGTGATACAGGAGATTTCTAGGAATCCCTGAGCCCTATAAAGATACATTTTGAGGATCTTTTGTGTATAGATAACTCAAAGATGAGGTAAAGTGATGTGGCCAGATGATTTGAAATGCATTGGTTTCACTTGAATATAAAGCACCGCTGGTTCCCTGATGGACTGATGTTGGGGGGGGGGGGGGGCGGAAGTTGGGGACGTATGCATATTTGGCTAACACACTGCCCTCACACTGATTCTACTTACCTGGCTCCCTGCATCGTTCCTGGTCCATACGCGGCTGCCGCTGCTTCCGTGAGCAGATGAAAACATCCGGTGTCGGGGTGCTTCAGCCAATGGCAGGTGGTGACGGGAACGAGCCCCCCCTAACGTCACCCGCGATGCTAGGGTGGCTCGTGCCTGTCACCGTCTGCCATTGGCTGAACTCCCTCATCCCCTACACTAGATGTTTTCATCCACGCATGGGGAGAAGCAGCGGTGGCCGTGCGGGGAACAGGAGCGACGCGGGGAGCCAGGTAAGTAGAATTAGTGTGAGGGGCCTGGTATATCCAGCCTCGAATAACCCCTTTAAGTTTAAAGTGTAAGGGCATGTTCACTTGGGGCTGAATTTCTGCAGCCAAATCTGCATGTGTTACTTGTGCATTTCGATGTGGATTTGCTGTCTATTTCACCATATGCATTGCGAAATCTACGGTAAAATGCAGGTCAGTTTACCCTGCAGATTCTTCTTTCGCAGCATATGGATGCAATTTTTTAAAACTCTCATCCACTTTGGACCCCAAAAGAAGATAACGTGGGTGTCATTACGACTCACAAGTCCTCTACGTTGGGTGTGGAAGAATGGCAGTACTTTGGCTAAAGGTTGTAAATGATTTTACTGCTCTTGCTCCTTTACAGCTGGAAAAGAACCTGGCGATGTCTAATCACACTCTACAGTATGGGAGGCAGGCAAGGAACTTTGATTACAGTGATTTCCAAAGCGCAGAGACCCAACGTCTACTGAAGAAGCTCAGTGACATTGACAAGGCTGCTCTGACAGAAGACGAACAGAGACAGGTGAGCGCTGATATTTCACATGTTGATCGGCTATTTTTATTCTTTCATAAGAATTAAGAGGCCAGTTAGTAGACTGGGGGTAAATTACACAGGAAGTTAAGAACATTTGGTCAGAATTCTATGACTACATTTTCCTGCATGTTGTTTCCCAACAGTAATAGACTTTTGCTACTGATTCTGATCTTAATCTGATCCAGTTAGTTTAGGATCATGTAGTGTTTCTCAATTAGATGGTGTCTACGCCAGGGATGCCCAACCTGCGGCCCTCCAGCTGTTGCAAAACTGCAACTTACAGCATGCCTGGACAGCCTACAGGAGGGCATGCTGGGTGTTGTAGTTTTACAACAGCTGGAGGGCCGCAGGTTGGGCATCCCTGGTCTACACCAAACACGCTCATTCCCTCTAGTCCTCAGTCTTTCCTCCCCAATTGGTCTTAAAAGGGTTGTTTGATTGACAGGGCCAGGCTGTGGCAAAGCATCCAGGACAGGGCTGACCACAGAAATGAGTGGAGTTTAGGTGCAACAAGAGCAACAGCAACAACCTCATTGCACCAAAGCCCTAATTTGCATATTGAGAAAGAGTATCATAACTCTTTGGAGCCTCAGATCAACAAAAGAAAAAAAAAAGTGTTTTTATTTTAGTTAGATGGACCACATTTATATGTCCATTGAAACTTTTTACTAAGGAGGCCCCTGGTGACAGATTCCCTTAAGGCTGGGTGCACACCTGAGCGTTTTACAGCGCGTTTCTACGCGCTGTAAAACGCTCAACAGGTAAAAAACAATGATTCCCTATGGGCATGGTTCTCATCTGAGCGTTTTACAGCGCGTATGAACGCGCTGTAAAACGCCCTACGCCCCAAGAAGTACAGGAGCTTCTTTGGGGCGTATTGTCGCGCGTTCCCGCACATAGACCTCGCGGGAACGTGCGACAATGGGCGTTTGCTTGTTTTCTCGCACGTATGTAAACGCCCGATAAGCACGCTTCTAAACAGCGCTTATCGGGTACGCTTAGGTGTGAACCCGGACTTAAATTTGCCCTTAGGCCTCTTTCACATGAACCATATGGATTGGCTCAGGGTGCGTTCAGTGACACGCTTACCATTTTGCAAGCAAGTTCAGTCAGTTTTGTCTGCAATTGCTTTCAGTTGTTCATTTTTTTTATTTTTTATTTTCGCGCGGGTCCAATGCGTTTTTCACGCGCGTGAAAAAAAACTGAAGGTTTAAAAACGACATCTCCTAGAAACCTTCAGTGAAAAACGCTATTCGCTTCTATGCGGCCAGGACTGCGTGAAAAACGCAGAATATAGAACATACTGCGATTCTCGTGCAATGCAGAACTGATGCGTGAAAAAAACGCTCATGTACACAGACCCATTCAAATGAATGGAGTCAGGATTTAGTGCGTGTGCTATGCGTTCACTTCACGCATCGAACCCACGTGGAAAATGCGCTCATGTGAAAGGGGCCTTAGAGCTTATAGAGGTCAGCCCAATGGATATCATAAGTGAGGGCAGGGGTGCCATATTAGTGGTTTTCTGAGTGTGCCTCTCATTCCTGCAGCCAGATCCACCCATACATTGCACGATTGGCCATTCATTTCAAGGGCTGGCAAATAATGCTACAATTTGCCAATGGGTTAGAGAAGTTCGATACCTTCTGAACAGATTATTATATACATATATGTGTGTGTTTTTAATTGTTCATGTACACATTTCAAAAGCTATAACTTAATATATTATATAATATTGTTCCCTCAAAACTACCACATGACTTTCTTTTCACATGGCAAGTTGTATTTAAATATTTAAATATGCCTTATTTTGGAGCACATATAATGAATTAACGTTTTAACTTTTATTTATTTTTTCAAGTAGTCATAAGAACAGGAATTTTGCCATTTTTTTTATTTTTATTTATATAAATTTTATAATTTTGCACAATAACCCCCCTTTTTTTTTTTCTTTAAAAAATGTGTTTCCGTAACCCTGCATTCTAAGTTCTACAACATTTACACTTTCAGTTGACGTGCTGCCATGGCCTGTTTTTCTTTTGGGAATTGTAGTTTTCATTGGTGCCATTTTGGGCTACATACAACTTTTTAATCGTTTTTATTCTGTCTATTGGGAAGCGGGGTTTACAGAAACTGCATTTTTTTTTCTTTTTCACCATGTACTCTAGGATAGCACCATGTCAGTACAGATGTGGGAATATCAATTATGTGCTGGTTTTATTTAGAATTTTTTTTCTAATGCGTTTTTAACTTTCAATTATTTATTTTTTAAACCAAAATGTATAAACTCCTGTATTGCAGTGAATTTTGCCTCTTGGTGTAAAACTTCTATACATAGCAGAACTGGGGACCATTGTTAGACCTCTGACTGCCACAGTAAACCTTGACACCCAAAAGGGCTTTGGCTGTGTTTCAGAGGTAGCGCTTATCACTTAGATGACCGCATTGACTGTGGCATATAAGCAATGGAACCATCCCAGCTGTTAGAAAGTGATGTCCGCTGTATAATATAGCAGAGACCCACAAGTAGTAGGGCAGGCACAGCTCCTGTGCTCGCCCAATCACTGTGCATGTGCCATTTTGTATGGCAACTGCATAGTTCCTGTGACATGGTATTGGCTACGGCAACATGTTCAGGTTTCTTGATGCAGTCTTGGAAGTCAAAATCAGGAA
Source organism: Bufo gargarizans (assembly GCF_014858855.1). Classification (NCBI taxonomy): domain Eukaryota; kingdom Metazoa; phylum Chordata; class Amphibia; order Anura; family Bufonidae; genus Bufo; species Bufo gargarizans. Next base: position 138,631,446 of record NC_058085.1, on the reverse strand, counting down.
TGGATCATAAATCGGCAAAAGTATAAACCACAGATACAGCTTCTGTTTTTTAGAATTCACTTCTGGGTTGTCCAGAAGTGTGGCCGTACCTTTATGGCTCATGCACACGACTGTGTGCCGGCCGGGCCTTGTGCTGCACCCCGCAAATTTGCGGTCGTTATGCATGGGCACCGACCGTGGGGCTGCCACATGCTGACCTGGACCCTTTCACTTGAATAGGGCCCGTGATCTGCATCCAACGCTCTGCACAGCAAAAAAAGTAGTACATGCAGTAGTGCTTTCATGGGATTTTGTGCCTCCGTTCCGCACCTCACCTTCAGGATTGTGGACCCATTCAAGCAGGCATGGGATTCAGCCAGTTCCCTCAGGTTCTCCAGATCCAGTTGTTAAAATTACAGCAGCAGCTGGAGATGAGCGCTTCCACTACATGGTTTAGCTCCATAGGCTTTTTAAAATTTAGGTGGTTTGTGTGTAGTGTATATATAGTGTATTTATGTATGTGTACCACAGGGGTGTTGCTAGGGTCTCAAAAGATCTGGGGTCCATGCCCCAATGAATATGGCCCAGTTCTCTAAGCCATCCCCCCTCCCCCCACACACCGCATTTTACTGTACTTGCTATACAGCAGCACACACCTGTCACATCCAGTGCCTCCTAGGTAACATCTCCTCGGATGTAGATCTTCTTTGTCATCATCTTCTCCATTCGGTCCGGACATCTTCTTTCAGCCGTGCCACGTCTCTGCAGAGTATGACACACAGACATCTTAGCTTCCTCACATTTCTGTCATCATCCTCCAACCTGGAGCCCCCACAGTGTTATCCTGCTGCTCGCTGTGCTCCCCAATACCCCAAATACTATCCTGAAGAAAAATTAGTGACCCCATGGTAATAGTGCTCCTCATAGTCCCACCAATAGTAATTCTCTTCTAGAACTGCCCCCTACAGTGCCCCTAACCGTGATTACGCTCCCCAAAAGTGCCTCCATTAGTAGAAAAGCCTTCCAGTATTAATAATACCCTCACAGAGCCCCCAGTAGAGATAAGGCCCCCTATTGTCTCCAGAGTGGTAATAAAGTTGTCTACAGGCCCCTCAGTAGTAATAAGGCCCCCATAGTGCTCTTAGTAGAAATAAGGTGGATCTATACTTCCTATAGAGCCCCCAGTAGTAATAAGAATGCCTATAATGTCCCCAATATTTATACTGCCCCCTACTGTTATAATACATATAAAATATAAGAAAATGAACTGGATCGCACATCCTCAATACTATTCTTTTATCTATCTGCTTCTCAGCATAATTAACATTGCTTCTCAGCGCAATATATCGTATACCTACCCCTATGCTGCATGCTATACATGAGGCATTAGTATACAATTTGATCAAAAAGCATAGGCCCACTCACTGCGACAAGGTTGCCTCTTCGAATGGGACCCTATTCTAAATTTGGTGCAGCACTGCACGGCGACAACCGACGCAACAGCACCACCCCAGCAGGCAGCAGGACCCAGCAGTCAAACAGCGCCCCTGCTGTCTGACAAAGCCACCATGGCACTGGGTCCCACCAACCCACCAGGACAGCACAAGAGCAACAATGTCCGCCGTGCAGTACTGCACCATGTGAACAGGTGTGGGACCAACCCCATCACATATGCTCACCATGTGAACAAGCATGGAACTCACCCTATCACATACTCTCAGGAACTCCAACAGAGAGGTAGGAATTTATACCCTAAGGTCCCTTTCACACGAGCGTGATTTCCGCGCGGGTGCAATGCGTGACGTGAACGCATAGCACCCGCACTGAATCCTGACCCATTCATTTCAATGGGTCTGTGCATATGAGCGTTGTTTTTCACGCATCAGTTCTGCGTAGCGTGAAAATCGCAGCATGTTCTATATTCTGCGTTTTTCATGCAGCCCTGGCCCCATAGAAGTGAATGGGGCTGCGTGAAAAACGCATTGCATCCGCAAGCAAGTGCGGGTGCAATGCGTTTTTCACTGATGGTTGCTAGGAGACGTTGTTTGTAAACCTTCAGTTTTTTATCACGCGCGTGAAGAACGCATCAAAACGCATTGCACCCGCGCAGAAAAAACTGAACAACTGAACGCAATCACAGACAAAACTGACTGAACTTGCTTGCAAAATAGTGCGAGTTTCACTGAACGCATCCGGACCTAATCCGCAACGACCGTGTGAAACCAGCCTTATACAGAAGCCTGCTAATTAAAAGCACCTGGGCCGAATGGGGAGGAGTGCTGATACCAGGAGGGGAAAGAGCATAGATTGTACAATACATATACAATATAAGAAAAAGAACTGGATCGCATATCCTCAATACTATGCTTTTATCTAACTGTATAAGGCTATATATTCCTACCTCGCGGTGAGTGAGCCTATGCTTTTTGATCAAATTGTATACTAATGCCTCATGTATAGCATGCAGCATAGGTGTAGGTATATGATAAATTACGCTGAGAAGCAATGTTAATTATGCTGAGAAGCAGTTAAGTATTGAGCATAGTATTGAGGATGTGCGATCCAGTTCTTTTTCTTATATTGTATATGCCCTACTGTTATAATGCTCACCCTGAAATGCCCTCTGTAAGTTATATTCCTCCCTCCACCATACAGTCCCATATAAATAACATCACACCATCTCTCCTGCCTCCTCCAAAATACAGTCCTATGCAAATAACATCACTCCCCTCCCTTTAGCCCCTCCAACATAAAGTCCCATATAAATAACATCACTCCCCTCTCTTCAGCCCCTCCAATATATAGTCCCATGTAAATAACATCACCCTGCCCCAGCCCCCTCCAAAATACAGTCCCATCTATATAACATCACCTCCTCCCACAGCCCCATCAACATTCAGTCCCATGTAAATAACATCACCCTGCCCCAGCCCCCTCCAAAATGCAGTCCCATGTAAATTGCATCACTCCCTCCCACAGCCCCATCAACATTCAGTCCCTTGTAAATAACATGACCCCCTTCAACACACAGTTCCATGTAAATAACCACAACTCCCAGAATTGCTCTGCTTCTCCCTTCACTTACCTCTCCTCATGTAGCAGACATCATCACAGCTTCTTCCCCCAGGACTTCTCCTCTTCACTGCTGTCCTCTCCTGCACTGGTCATATGATGGTGACATCATTGCAGGTCCTTCTCAACCACTGCCTGTTTTACTGGTCACATGAACTGTGATGTCATCCCAGGTCCTTCAGCTCTTCCAGTGCATCAGATTCAATTATATTGCCGTCCCGAGGACGGCAATACAGTTGTATCTAGGTGGCAGGCAGGACATTCGGGGCCTGGGACAAAACAAAACATTAACCTAGCAATGCCCCTGGTGTACCATGTATATGGTCTGCATATATATGATGTATGTATATGTAAGTGTGTTGTGACACTGCATGTCCACCGTTGAGTAGGGAACCTGTTAAAAATCTGAATCCGACCCCTGCGTTCAAGGCAATATGGGGCCGTCCAGCAAGGCGGGAAAGGTTTAAAAAAGAATTTCCCTCTTTACTGGTAGTAAGATAAACTGGATTTACAAACCTTCTTTTTTTTATTTTAGTATAATGAAATAGTCTCTGATATGGAAACCATCTATAGCAAGGCTAAAGTATGCAAGAACGACAACTGTATGCCTCTTGACCCAGGTGAGATCTTTTGTTAGGACTTTTAGTACTTTTATGTATGTTTTAGTATATACGCCATGGGTATTGAGGCTTTAAGGGATGGTACTTTTGTACCATTTTGTATTTAAAAGAATGTATCACATACTCTGAGCTCCTGGAAAAGTTGGCAGATCTCCCAGGCACAGCATAGAGGACTGCCTTCTCCATGAAATCATCATTCCACGCACTTAAACTGTATGTGGTACTGGGATTCTGTATCTTTGACCCCAGCACTGGTGCACTTAAAGTGCAATAAGGGTTTGAGGTGCTGTACAAAAGGGGCAAGAGTTATGGAATCTGAGGGTTTGGCATGGAAAAAGGGCCTTGCCAATGCCTGAAAAACTGTTGGTGCTGCATTTTCCCATTTCCTAAAAAACAAGCATCAGATGCTGACAAGTATTATGTATTGTCAGATGCTTGTTTTGTCCAGGGGTTAATCACTGTTGTAAATTAAAATGGCCATTGTCCTATGGTCACTGCAGGAAACCCACCATAGAATGTAATTATTGATAAATGATGCTCGAGTCCTACATGATGATGGTGGTGGGGAGCATAGCTGTAGCATCAGCAGCTGATTGTGGAGACTGAACCTAGCGCTCATGATGGTTGGCCCGAACAGGAATGAAGTATATTCTCCTTTCCTTCCCACGGGTCTTGAACTGCACATAACCTATCTTGAGGGGCCCTTTACACAGGCCGAGAATCCCAAAGATAATAGCCAACGAGCGTTCACAGCAACGCTCTTTGCAATTATTTGGTGGTGTAAATCCATCGCTGATTACCAGATGAACAAGTGAAACGCTTGTTTTTTCTTCAGGTAATTCGACAGTTTGTGCGCACACACAAATTATCATTGACTGGCAGCAGATTGTGCTGTGTAAAACAGTATCTGCTGCCAGCAAATGGTGATTTAGTGTGGGGACGAGCGATGGTATTAGCGATCACCCCTCCTCACACTGTGGAGGAGATTGCTGCATGTAACTCTGCTGAGGAGCAGGCAATTGCCGGGATGGAACGCTTCCTTCCTGACAATCTTCTGCTCTATCATCCCGTGTAAAGGGACTTTTAGTTACACTCCATAGAGACTGTAAACTCCCATAATTTCAGCTGTCATAAAGTGCATACATCCTGCTGTACTGGCAATACAGGAGGGGAAGGTGTATCTCCAATATGGCTGCCCCCAGGGAAGGTTTTAGGAATAAAAAATAGCTAGAACAGTAAAAGGGCCAACAAAGAATAATAATAAAATTAACATAATATGGGTAGAAGGCATGGATGGTGTTAAAGTAACAAAAGATGTTGTTCTCTCCAGTACAGTAGATTCCATGTAACTGCATACTGTGCATTACTCTTTAGGTAATACAGTATAGGTGTTACAGCTGTAGCGGTTTCTAATTTATACCATCACTTGCTATTCTCTAAGGCCTCATTCATGTGACAGTGGTAACTTTTTTAAATTAAAAAAGGTTTAAATACCTGTCTAACGGCCGTAAAAAAAATTAGGTACAGTATGGAAAAAATACGCACCACAGGCATGCACAGGAACACTTGCTCTGCACTGGAGGCAGCAGGGCTTAACGTTCCCAGTGTCATGACTTCACATGATTGCTTGTCAGGTCCTCTGTCTTCAGTGCAAAGCAAGTGTTCCCACAAATGAATGCCTGTGGTGAGGTGAGCATTTTTTTTCTCAATTTGTTGGCACGGTCATGGGTGAAGGGGCATCATAGATATAGGGGCCATTTGTAATACTGAGGTCACAACTGTGGCATTTACTATACAGGGGGCACTGTAGTGGCATTAAATATGATACTGTACTATATACTATACTATATTACTATACTGTAGGGGCCCTTTATATACTTGAGCACTATGGGAGCTGTTTATAGATACTGGGAGCATTATATGTCCTAGGGGCACTACAGAGGGGCATTAAATATATATATAGTGATGGCATTGCTGGAGTTGGGGGTAAAAAATAATAATATTTAATGGCTGTTAAAAACGGGTGCAGAGTGAATGACAAATAGACGGTAAAAAAAGGATAAACGGCCCGGAAATGGATGCAAAATGGCCATGAAAAACTGTCACCTAGTTCCTCTAATAAGACGATGCACAATGTGTAGATGCCCATAAACTTCCCAATCATTCTTTTGTGTGTTTTAAGATCTAACGGAACTAATGGCCAAATCCAGAGACTACGATGAACTGTTGTTTGCCTGGAAAGGCTGGAGAGATGCATCTGGCAAACAGATGCGCAGCAAATACACGGAATATGTGAGGCTTGGGAACAAAGCAGCAGTACTGAATGGTAAGTGAATGTAAACCTTTTAACACAATTTGCTTTTAAGGTGTTACTTTTACTGCTGATTAATTTCATAATACACCTTTGTTGTAATCAGTTTTTGATCTAGCGCTCCAAATCCCTAGCCCCCCCCCCTTTCACATAGCAATAGAGTTTAATAGGAATTGTATAAATCTGTCTTTTAAAATTCGACGTTATTCATGGCATCTAAATTCTGGGTATTCATTCTTATAATGAATAGCGTAGATTTTGGTTCATAAAATGAAGGAAATGCTGTTCATCGTCTTTTAACAAAAAATGGTTGAGCAGTTTCCTCCTTAAAGCCTCTTACACACGGCCCTTGTGGTTCCGTTCTGTGCATTGAGGACCCCAACTTGAATGGGTACGTGATCCGTTCGTTACACAAATAGAACAAATACATTATATATATATATATATATATATATATATATATATATATATATATATATATAATTTTATTTATTTGTGGAACGGAAGCACGGATCAGAATCCCACAGAGGCACTCCATAGTGCTTCCATTCTGCACCACATCTACGGATGTGTGGACCCATTCAAGTGAATGGGTCCACATCCATGATACGGAATGCAGAAGGCCGGTGCCCCGTGTATTGCGGAACCATCGTATGCGGCCCGCAGTACAGTCACGGGAGTACAACGACCGTGTGCAAGAGGCCTAAAGGGGAGGATAGGGGATACTAGGGCTACTTTCACACTGGTGTTTTGCTTTCTGTTTCTGAGATCCGTTCAGGGCTCTCACAAGTGGTCCAATATGGATCAGTTTTGCCCTAATGCATTCTGAATGGAAAAGGATCCGCTCAGAATGCATCGGTTTGCCTCCATTCCGTCCCCATTCCGCTCTGGAGGCCGACACCAAAACACTGCTTGCAGCGTTTTAGTGTCCACCTGGCGATGCGAAGGCAGACGGATCCGTCCTGACACACAATGTAAGTCAATGGGGATGGATCCGTTTTCACTGACACAATAGAAAACTGATTCGCCCCCCCCCTTGACTTTCAATGGTGTTCAAGACATATCAGTCTTCACTATGTTAAAGATAATACAAACGGATCAGTTCTGAACGGATGCATGCAGTTGTATTTTCAGTGCGGATCCGTCTGTGCAGATCCATGACAGATCCGCACCAAACGAGAGTGTGGGGTCCTACCGCTGGGAGTCACCTCCACCGATCACGAGAACAGGGGCCCGTACCCTCTGCCGCTCCCCTAAAATGACTGAAGCGGCCGGTCGCACATGTGTGCAGCCACTCCATTCATTCCTATTGGAGTTCCGGAGATAACTTTTACCTACCGGAATAACCCTTTAACTACCAAATCATTTTCTGTTCTAGGTCATGCAGACAATGGAGCCTATTGGAGATCCTGGTATGAGACTCCAACTTTGGAGAGTGATGTTGAAAGGCTTTATAATGAGTTGCAGCCTCTGTACAGCAACCTCCATGCCTATGTGCGCCGGGCTCTCTACAAGAAGTATGGGGACAAGAAAATTAATCTGAAGGGGCCGATTCCTGCCCACCTGCTTGGTAAGATGATGCTTAGGTTTACAACTTTAATTTTGCAGTGGACAATTAAAAATTTTGCCATCTTTAAGGATGATTTTATCCACAGCTTTGATAGTATTGATCTGTAGGAGGTATCTATTGTATGGTGCGCCCCAGTATCTGCGGGTTAACAAAAAGTCCAGTTAAGAACTCCACTTCATGACTGGCTTTTTTTTCAGCTACTTGCACACAATGGGATGGTGAGGCTTAAAATATTATTTCCTAAATGTATTCATACTAATTATTTTATAGGGAACATGTGGGCACAGTCTTGGTCGAACATATATGATCTTGTTGTCCCCTTCCCCAATGCGGCACAAGTTGATGCTACCCCTGAAATGATTGCTCAGGTAAGTGGTTGGAGATTATTCAGCCAGAAAAGAATAACAATAAAATCTTTAGTAAAGTCGATGATTGGTCACAAGCTGGAGCCAAGTATCTAAAAGACCATATGATCTTGGAATTCATATCAAGTATCATTTTCTTACTGTCCACTTTCATCCAACTTGCTACAGAGGGAAACTGGTATCTATAAAGAGCCATATGTTTCTGTGGGACCTATTTTGGATGGAAATGTGGTAGTTTTTTTTATGTCTGACATCAATTTTTTTCTATAAATGCATACAATAAAAAAAATCGGATTTTCTAGTTTTCTAATCTATCAATTCCTCATGGTTTGAAAATTGACTGTCTTTGAATGGGATTCTTCACTGTTTACATACAAAGGGGAGCATCTCTCCTGCTCATGTGGTGACCACAGGGCTCTTTATCAGAGTTGTCCCCTGTAATGACCTCTCGCCAGGAGATCATCCTCGGGAAGTAACCAATAAAGGATCCTACACGTTGACAGCAACCAAAGTGTGCTCTGCAATCTTATTATGTATCATTATATGATGAATGAGTTGATTTTTTATTTTTTTTTCTCTTCTGTAGAAGTGGACCGCTAAGAAGATGTTTGAACAATCGGACAATTTCTTTATATCTCTAGGCCTTCTCCCCATGCCACCGGAATTCTGGGAAAAATCCATGATTGAGAAGCCTTCTGACAGAGATGTGGTTTGTCATGCATCTGCCTGGGACTTCTATAACAGGAAAGACTTTAGGTACAGGCCTGCCAGTAAATAACCCACTGGACCTGTTGGGATAGATTTGTGAAGCGATCTACAACAAGAAGAATTGTCTAGCAACCATTTACCGTGGAGCTTTCATTTCATATTTGAAAAATTAAAGCTCTATTTTGGTTGCTATGGACAGCAAAGACAATTTTTCTTTTAGACATTTTCATAAATATGCCATAAATGAGTTTAAAAAGGTTGGCCCATCTGACACATTGGCGGCCTAACACTAGGATATGCCCCCAATTTCCGATAGGTACACACCTGTATCTAAAAAAGTGAAGTGAGACTGCAAAGTGAAGGAGTGGAACGCGCACGTGCAGCCATCCTTTATTCATTTCCATGGGACTACTAAAAATAGCCTAGCCTTAGAGAAGTGAATGGAGTGGTGGCTGCACTTGCGCAGTGCGCTTCATATTAATTTCAATGAGACTTCCAAAAATAGACGAGCGAGCCACTCCATTATTTTTGGCAGTCACATACAAATGAATGGAGGGTGGCTGCTCATGCACGGTCTGCCCTCTCTCACACTGCGGGCTCTGTTTTGGCGATAGGTGTGGGTCCCACCTCCTAGCAATACGCCCACAATGTATGAGATGGGCCAACCCCTTTAAAGAGTGTGTCCACCATTGCAACTATATGATTTTTTTTTTTTTTTATTGAACCAGTTCTACAACAAGAATGTAGTAAATGGTCTTAATGAAAAGCAATTCGCCTACAATTTTTCATAGATAGTATATGCACAATGATGTGTTTCCATGGTTACAGACTACAACCAAACCTGTGTGGTCTGATCCTGCAGTCATACTCTCTGCAATCTCTCCCTTACATCTTCAAAGCTGTCCTATGAATGTTACCAGGAAAAAGAGAACAGATGGGAGGGAATATGACTGCAGGATCACACTACACTTAATTTGTCCATAGTCCTTGACCATGGAGAAGCATACATCTCTATAAGCACTGCATGCACTAAACTGTAGAAAACTTTGGATTATCTAGAAAATAGTTTTTCTATATAATGTAGATGCATTGGAGCAAAAAAAAAAAAAATTTCACATAGTTGATCAATACCTTTTGAGGTCTTAACCAATTTCATATTTTCTCAAAATAGATCATTAATATCAGATCAGTAGGGATCCAGTGCCTCACATCCCCAACCAATGAGCTGTCTTGAATAGCCGCCACAGCCGGAAACTATACAGTGGACGGAAGGTCCTGTCCACTGTGTTTCCAGTGTCTGCATACTGTAGGTCAGTTCCCATCCTCCTGCGGAGGAGCTGCAGTGCATCAGCACAGACACTACACAGTGGAAGGAACCTTGTGCCTCTGGCTCCATCTGTAGAGTATGCTCAGAATAGTGTAGATGAAGTCAATGATTCATCTACACTATAGGTTCCTACGGTCCATGTAGCTGCTGTAAACCATATCTCTCAATACTGTTCAGGCAACATGGATGCCCCCATAAATCTGTACAGAAACCAGATAGCCTTTTAACGTAAAATTTGAGTACAACACAGTGTAAGTTTTTGTCTTTCTTTTAGAATTAAGCAATGTACAGTAGTCAACATGGATGACCTCATCACAGTACATCACGAGATGGGACATGTTCAGTATTTCCTACAGTACAAGGACCAACCAGTGACATTCAGGGAAGGAGCTAATCCCGGGTTCCATGAAGCTATCGGAGACGTGTTGGCTCTGTCTGTTTCCACACCAAAACATCTCCACTCTATTGGCCTTTTAAAAACACTTGAAGAAAATACAGGTATAAAAACAAGCACAGGTGTCTGCATAATGCTGAGGCTATATAGCTATGGTCTTATACTCTTATTAGGCTTGGAGGACTGTGGCCTAGAGAATAGTACAGGGAAGCCCAGGTCTATTGGCATAATGTCTGACTGACTGTTCTGGCTTACTTATTATTCTAAATAGGTTCCTTAAGGACTGGTTTGGGAAACCCTGTTCTATATTAAAGGAGTCATCTCCTTTTGCTAACCTCTACATGTTTAGAAAATCTGTTCACGATAACTTAACTGATTGGGACTCCTAGTGATCCTATAATCTATAGGAATACCTAGTAAGTAAGGGAAATTAACCATTAAGAGGTACCCACTGATATCAATGGATTTTCTGTGCAATACAGGACAGGTTCTCTAGGGAGAGTGATGCTTCTTGTTACTGCTCTCCATATTATGACCAAGAGATGAGAATCCAGAAAAGAAGACTCCCCTCTATTAAGTCAGAATTCTCTAAACTACACTCATTGACAAGGAAAATAGTGCACCAAGAAGGAGTTGGAATTGAATGAAATTTTTGAAATCTGTGAATGTAATGAAGATACAAGTAATTGATTACAATATTGGGCCATGATTACACAGTGACGTGTCACCTAACATAAATGCTAAAGCTACATACTGACATTTTTTGTAATCATTGTCAATGGTGTCGCACTGTGACATACTGGAACGGTCACAAAAAATCCAACTTTTGTGGGCATCATTGACTGTCATTACAAAAGATGTCATGCGACTTTTCTGCGACAAGTAGCGCGATACATGTCACTGTGTAGCCCTAGCCTTGGATCGAAAGGATGTTTATTGGGGAAAACTGTGCAGTTGAAAGGTGGCTCTAGGACCCTGTTTGGCCACCTCAAGCCTGGATACAAGATGAGATACAGTTGGGCATGGAGGCATACATGTTCAGTATGGTATCCTGCAGTACATTTGGCCACAGATGTTGCAGTTAGGACTGTAGAACCTGCCCACTAATGGGTTGCTGAAGCTGGTGTCCCAGCCAGTTCCATAAAGGCTTTAATTGGCAACCGGGCAGGCAAAGGAAGTATTGGAATCTTTAGGAAACATTCCTGGTTAACCCTTGCTTTGTGTAAGCAGAAAAATTCCAGTTGGAAGCCATGCCATATGAGGAAACCCATGTGGCCACAGGATGTCCTACACATCTCTGGGCTATTAGTGTCCCTCGTATCACTACTAGGGGTGACAGACGTATACAATGGCTTCCCACATCATCATACCCACAATTGGGGCAGTGTGTGACTCCATAGCAAAGGCAGGATTGAGGCGGTCAACACCAGGCCTTTATACTGAAACCTGACCAATGTGGGATCCCAAACAGAACCTTGATTAATTGCTAAAGACTATACTGTTCTTTGAAACCCTGTACATCCCCCACTCCTGTGGCTATTCAAGATCGCTCTCTCAGACCAGTCCAGACAGCCACTTCGTCCGTTTCCTACACCTACATACTGTATGTCATAATGTATAATACTGTTGAGGGGCCCTGACAATAAAATCTTTTAGTCCTTCTCCTGGCTGAGCCCCTTCTGAGTTTAGGTCCCATAGCAGCCTCTTCCACTGTAGCTATGCCCCTGGGTTCCAGTCCACAGCCGTCCAGGTTTTTTGTTCACAACAACACTGCAAATGAAGGCTGTGGCTGGTTGTGGCCCTGTGACACCAAGGGTCCTTCTGCTAAGTGCCTGGAAATGGTCTGGGCAGAGACAGGAGTGCGTTATGAAGGTGCCACCTGTGTCTGGATTTTGGGCAACAAAACTGTGGGAGCTGCTCATGCTTATCAGCAAGCAAACTATCCTCTTTATTGGTCTGCATGGGCCATCCAGAGCCTGTTCGTCATGTGTGCGTGCCCTCACATAACCACAATTTACTACCACTAATGTCCTTTAGGACTACTTAACACCTATTAATCCTGCACCTACCAAGATCCTAAGACTTAACTTTTATTAGTTATTGTTACTAAAATTTATATAAGTGACAAATAGTGATTTAAAATTCCCAGTATCACTGGCCTTTATATATCACTTAGGGCACTTAGGGCATATTGTCAGTATACACTACTGCCGTATCAGGCTGCGCGCTTGCCTGTATTGTACTGGGGGGGCAGTGTGTAAGCTCTGATTTTAAACAGTTAATCACTGTGGCCTATTGATATAGGAATGATGAAAGACACAGTGCCGATACAATACAGGCAAGCGCGCAGCCTGATACGGCAGTAGTAGTGATCGAATCTATTAGTAGGCATATTCAGTCAGATGACCATACTGACAATATGCCCTAAGTGATATATAAAGGCCAGTGATACTGGGAATTTGAAATCACTATTTGTCACTTATATAAATTTTAGTAAGAATAACTAATAAAAGTTAAGTCTTAGGATCTTGGTAGGTGCAGGATTAATAGGTGTTAAGTAGTCCTAAAGGACATTAGTGGTAGTAAATTGTTGTAAACACACTGTATCCTTGCACTTAAAGGGAAAGTTTAGAATTTGTAGCTCACATAACCACTGCTCCCACCACCTCCTAACAGCTAGGTCAGAACAGCCTAAATGGCAGAAAATTTGCTTCTCTTAGTCCAATGATGTGTCCCCCTCTCAAAATCTGTGAACTGGGCAAAATGTCTTTGAGTGCGTTATAGAGTCATCTTCTAGCAGTCAACGATCTCTCACCAAGAGGTACACTAACCAAAGATAGACTCCAAGAACCTTTTTATAGAGCGGTGGAAAGCACACCTGTAATCTGTTACATATCTGCCTGAGACATAACTGCTTGCCAATTTATGCAGCAATCCACCATTTCTATCTGCATGCGTAATTTTTTATTTACAGTATTTATTTTTTTATTGTAAACTTCCCAAATAGTGTAATAAGCACAGTTCCTAATTGACGTTTTTTGTTTCTTCATAGAAAGTGACATCAACTACCTTATGAGCATTGCTCTAGATAAAATAGCCTTTCTGCCCTTTGGATACCTGATGGATCAGTGGCGTTGGAAGGTGTTTGATGGAAGAACCCCAGAATCAGAGTATAACCAACAGTGGTGGAACCTCAGGTCAGTTCCTTTCCAATTGAAGTGTATAATTCATTTAGAAATAGATTTTAATTTCTTACAAACAATTTATATGTAATTGTATGTTTATTTATTAATATGTAACCTTTAGGTTGACCTGGCTTCCATGCGTAAACCTGTAATTTATGTAATAAGCTTAAAATTCTAATTGTCTCCAACTCCAGGCTGAAATATCAGGGGTTGTGTCCTCCAGTTTTCAGATCTGAAGAGGATTTTGATCCTGGAGCCAAGTTCCACATCCCAGCCAATGTTCCATACATCAGGTAACAAGACTGGAATCGTAAAATATTATCTGTGCAATGTACTGACACTGAAGACTATCAAAACGCTCACCGTGTGACTGATTTTTCAATTTGGAAAACCAACAATGATGTTCCATGACTGCAACCAACAGCCAGTAGGGTGGAAAGCCATTTTAATGGTGCATTGACATGTATTATTTTTAGTTGACACAATAGGCACAAAAAAACCCCCATAGAAATCAGAAGCAGCACTTTTTTCCTATGACTGTCTTGAGATTTTGTGCAAATCAAGCCAATAGTAGCCATGAAACCAGCACATGTACCATATATTACGAACTATAAGAAACACGTAGGATTTAGAGGAGGAAAATCAGAAAATAAATTTCTCAGACCCCCCTCACTCCTTAACAGGCTCCAGAATCATACCCTCATTCTTCATCAGACATTAGATCAGACCCCATAATCAGATCCACAAACTCCATCAGATCCTGCAACCTCCATCAGCCTCAGATCAGACCCCCTCCCTCAGCCTCAGATCGGACCCCCATCAGAAATTAGATCAGACATAAAAAAAAAAAAAAAAAATTGCCTTGCTTACTCCGGACAGCGCTGCCTCTCTGCAGATCCAGGACTCACAGCTTTCTGGTCTTCTTCTGGGCCACACTCTGCACTGTGACCTGACGTTGCGCAGCATCAGGTCATAATGCTTGCCTACATGCACTACATCCTGACACTGGACACAGTGCAGAGCAGAGCCCGGAAGAAGACCAGGGAGGGCGAGTACTGCCAGCGTAGTGCTTCCTTCACTGCTCCTCATGCCTCCTGCATACTAGTGAGTGCTTCTATAATGGAAGCAGCCATTAGCATTTGGACTTTAAGATACACTGCCATGGTCGGGAAGGGGGGGGGGGATGCCTCTTATAGTCCCACAAAATGCAGTAGATACGTTCTTGTACGTCTTTCAACAATACCTTCTGTATCTTCACTCCTAATGGGATATTTACATTTCTTTTTTTAAGGTACTTCATCAGTTTTGTCATTCAGTTCCAGTTCCATAAGGCTTTATGTGCAGCTGCAGGTCATACTGGACCTCTTCATAAATGTGACATCTACCAGTCAAGGGAGGCTGGAAAATTACTTGGGTGAGAACTAACAGCATCTTACTTCTTATACTTTTAAATATAAAATCTGTGATTATACATACAACTGGGTTTTACTCTCATCTGTTTTGTTAGTAATGTCTTGATCATACTTGACTTGAATTTACGGTCTCCTTATTGTAGAGATGCCATGAAGTTGGGCAATAGCAAACCTTGGCCTGAGGTGATGAAGGCAATCACTGGAAATACTAGTATGTCTGCTGAGCCCCTTGTGGAATACTTTAGACCACTGTCCGCTTGGTTGGAAGAGCAAAACAAGAACAACGGTGAAACTCTTGGCTGGCCAGAATACAACTGGAGTCCAGGTACTATGCAGAAATAGACCAACTTGTTCTGGGGGATCTTCACTGTGAAAAATAATCTGGGCCATTAAGTCACTACCTCAAAAAAATACATAACTGCAGAGCATTCTAAGCAGAAGCGAAGATTTTTATTCATTTTTAAGCACTTTCAATTTAAAGTGCACATATGAGCAGGATCAAGTCAGTCATACTGCTTGGTGGAGTTGATCTTGCTGAGTAACATATCTGTCTTGTGAAAATCTGTTATGGCATACCTGAGGAGAAAATACTTTCTTGTTATGCAAATAAAGGTTTCAATACACTCCGAGGTGGGCCTAGCCTCAGGTTCTCAGCTTTTCAGTGCTGGCCCTA
The DNA here is from genome assembly GCF_014858855.1 of Bufo gargarizans. Classification (NCBI taxonomy): domain Eukaryota; kingdom Metazoa; phylum Chordata; class Amphibia; order Anura; family Bufonidae; genus Bufo; species Bufo gargarizans. The sequence continues at coordinate 138,615,830 of NC_058085.1, read as the reverse complement.
CCTGTTGGTATACTAAAGCCTTCATTTTGCTTAAAAATGAAATCTTTGTTCTCATGAATGCCACAACTGATTTTCACAAGAAGGATATAATTTTAATCGGCAGGGTCAACACTAAATAGGTTTGATCCTGCTGATGGATGCCTTTTTAAAGAGTTGAGGCTCCCATTACATTAGTATAGAATACACCTAGAACATGTTGACATGGCAGAGAAAGACCCTAAACAATGACAGTTGTGGGTGATATCAGATGTACACCAGGTTGATGAACATCAAGACATCGGACAGGGTATTATTAATGATGGCTTCTAATCCTGTCCTGTTCTAATATGTATTCATAGTAGAGGAAGAGAATGGAAACATATCTCACAATATTGCTTAATCAACATATGGTTTTCTAAGATAGCATCTAGAATGGGGTCCATATGACCAATGTTTCCAGTGCGTTTGGACCCTAGCTCTGAATCGTAGATCAGGAGCATAGATGAGCTTATGTTGTATGTATTGGTTTACCAAAGAAATGTCCTCAGAGACAATGGATGTGAGGGAAAGTTTCCAAGTTCTGGAGATATCTTTGCAGAACAGCAGTAAAGATGTTGGGGCTAATCCATCTCACTTCAAGTGCGAGAGAGGCCAGGCCAAATGCATAGCACAGCTAGAACAGGAGTAGGAGATTTGGGTGCACAAAACATGTGAAAGAAGGACCAATACTTATGCCCACAAAGGAAAACTAAAACGTTAGTACCACCACATGTGAGCCATGGTTCCCTTCTCCCCACGGTTGCACCAGTAGGATGGTTCATAACCAGAAAATATGAACTAGCCTCATGGGTGTCAAATTCCATCTGAGGTTGAATCTTGTGATTCTGCTGTGCATGGTTGGTACAGTTTGAGCCTGTAATTGACCATTGAAGAGCCTCCTTCTAGAACATTATTTAAAGTTTACATAAATTCCTCCTTCCAATTTAACACACAATTTGGTTTAGTCTTTGTAAAGAGTAAAAGGGGCTAGATATGCAATAAAAGTTTCTAGTATGAGTTGTGTATCTACAAAACAGTTTCTCTGTAGATGCATGTTTGGGAAGAGTATGGGGCAATGGGGTTATAGACCGCATTGCCTCATACGGGGCAATGGATGGATTGCAGTATTTGGAATGAGAAATGTGTGATGTAGGGGGGTTCAAAACTGGCCAAGTTGCCTGTATAAAATAATTTTCCGACATTGTCAATACCATTCTGTGTCCAGCTAGTAATATTTGAATCTAGTATGTGGAATGTGTGAGTGGTTTGAAAGAGACTGAGGGGATAAATAGACTTTTTGACTTTGACAGAGATCCATATATGAATAGCTATCCATGGTAGACTTGGATAGTAGTGATGGGCTCATTTAATGGCACGTGCAACCAATAAAGCCCTAAGTAAGGCTACTTTCACTTTAGCGTTTTTTTTGCAGATCCGTCATGGATCTGCAAAAACGCTTCCGTTACAATAATACAACCGCATGCATCCGTCATGAACGGATCTGGTTGTATTATGTCTTTTATAGCCATGACGGATCAGTCATGACCACCATTAAAAGTCAATGGAGGACGGATCCGTTTTCTATTATGTCTTGCTCCGCACCACAACGCGGACAGAAAAACGCTGCTTGCAGCATTTTTCTGTCCGTGATGGGGACACAACCAAACTGAACGGAATGCATTTTGGTGCGTTCAGTTTTGTCCCCATTGACAATGAATGGGGACAAAACTGAAGCGTTTTCTTCTACTATTGAGATCCTATGACAGATCTCAATAGTGGAATTGAAAACGCAGATGTGAAAGTAGCCCCAGTTGCTCTGGCTAAATGCTGTTTCATGTTGAATCCATTTTTGTGAATTGGATGGCGCCCACCGGTATTTTAGGTGATCAATAAGCCTACATTGATAATAATCTAAAAAAAAAGCCTTTTCCCTGCGTTATTTAGTGCAGGGCAAAGGAGAACATCAGAGCATGAAATGAAAATACTACTTTGTTTCTCCAGCAAGGTCTTAATGAAGAGTGTATTGGCAAGGAAGAGTTTGATTTTGTGATCCCTAAAACACCACAAATTCTTACCTTTTTTTGGATACCCAAGATACATATAGGTTTACACTCATTAAAGGGTAGTATTTGTATCTGGGGTTGACACCGAATAATAACATCAATGTTAATCATATCTTACGTGAGTTTGTTACAGCGTTACCATCCTATACCTGTAACTCAATGGAATGAGCAAAAGGCAGTCCCTTAGTGACCACCCATATGCCTTTTTACAGTGGTCACTAAGGCCGCTGCTTTTTTATGGCAGCCCAGTGTAAGCACTGCAACGGTCTCCCGTGCAGCGGAGAGTGGGGACCCGGCTCTTGTATGAGAGCCGCGGCCCTGCTCTAACAGCTGGGACCGTCAGGAGTGGCGATCTGGGCTGTTTAACACTTTACATGCCGCGTGCAATGGTGCCCACCACATGTAAAGTGCTGACAGAGGGAGCGGACTCCCTCTGTCTCCCATCGGCACTCCGAATGCGATCGTGGGGTGCCGATGTGTGTGTGAAAGTTGCCTGGGGTCTGATGTAGGCCCCAGACCAGCCTTCAGTAATTTCTAGCAGGCTGCGCCTCTATGTCGCAGCCTGTCGGTCAATGTCAGAATAGCACTGATATTAGAATGCAGTGCACTGTAGAGAGAGAGTGCATTGCATTTTAAAAGCAATCAAACAAGCTGTCTGTTATAGTCCCCTTGTGGGGCTATTAAGTGGTAAAAAAAACTAATTTATTCAATAAAAAAAATCCCATTAAAAAAATTACACTTATTTTCATTGGAAATACACTTTTCAATGAAAAAAAATAGCAAAAAAAAATAAAATCTTCCCCATATGTTTGGTATTTCCACATCTGTAACGACCCGGACTACAAAAATGTCACG